>NC_141046.1:29684424-29956924 GCF_041138505.1 Cibotium barometz
TATATTTTTAAATACATGTATATATGTATGTATAATTATATGTATATGTATCTAAAACATAATATTGTATATACTATATATTTACATGTGTGTATGTATGTTTGAGAGAGAGAGAGAGAGAGAGATGCATAGCCATTCTGCGAATGCTTATAGGCCAGTATTGGGAAACGCTCCTCTTAAGGTTAACCAGACTTTCTTGGAGCATACTGTTTTCCATTAGTTTTTGTTGCAGGTGTTACAAAACTTTTGAGGCCATGTAATCTCTGTTGGGGTGTCAGCTTGGGAGTGTTGTATGTTCAATATTCAAAAGCTTGCTTACCAGTATGGGATTCATAATGCATCATATTTTAGGGAGGAGTTGCAGACCTAGAATCATTATTGGTTGATTTGAACTGGGTGGTTCAAGAGGACGGTTCTTGCCCTAACATTGAGATAGCTATTGATTGGTTGTCCCATCAGTTGCAACATTACACGAGAATCAATATGTGAGATATAAGCTTATGGCTCGAATGGATGCCCTAGTGGATTCTAATTGTCAGTTAGATACAGTCTTTACTCGTTTGTAGCAAAAGCATGCACGTGAGAATATTGTTAGGACACAAGATAGGCAAGGAGTATTGATTATTGTTCCTTCTTGTGTTCTAGATGTGTGTATGGACTTTTATTGCCATTTGTTGGGTCCGCAAGAGGTCATATCTCCTGATTTCATTGCAGCTAGAGAGTCTTTGTTTCACTTAGTTCTCACCAGGTATCAGATGTTTCTACAAATGAATTGGAAAGAGATATTTCTGAGGATGAGGTGGAAGCTGTGTTGAGGCATTTGCCTAAAGGGAAAAGTCCAGGATGGGATGGGCCCCCCAATGAGTTTTTCACGAAGTATATTGATGAGTTGAAGACCCCTCTCGCTTCTATTTTTCAAGAGGTTTGGAATACAGGTATCATGCCTGCAAGTTGGAAGATCGGGCTTGTACATTTATTGCCAAACATTCCATCCCCAACAATTAATCTACGTCAATGGAGACCAATCACATTGATGGGGGCCATGTATAAGATATTTGCAAAGGTCTTGGCCAATAGGTTGTAGCGATTTCTTCCTACTTTGATTCATCCAAGACAATATGGATTTATTGAAGGTCAGAATATTTTGCATAATATACTGAATGTACAAATTGGAATTGATTATGCAAGGGCTTCTACGCAAGAGGTGGTTATGATAACTAGATATTGAAAAGGTTTTTGATCATGTTAGTTGGTCTTTTCTTTCACAGCTTATGTAGGCTATGGGATTTGGCCCCCGCATGTCTTCATTAATTTATACTATTAGCCAACATGTAATGGCTAGGCTTATGATTAATGGTGGGGTGAATGAGCCCATTCATTTGACGAGATCGATCAAGCAAGGATGCCCACTTAGCCTTCTCTTGTTTAAAATTGCTACACATCCAATCTTATCTCAACTAGATAAGCTAGTGGAGGATAGTGAAGTTGTAGGCCTTACACTTCCAAGTGGAGAGCAAATGGTTGGCCAGCCATTGGTAGATGATTCTGTCATGTTCCTTAAAGCTCAAAGAGAGCTATGGCTGTTTGGGATACTTTTAGTCTTGCTTCAAGGTTATGCATTAATATGCAGAAATCTGGTCTGAGAAGTTGTACCGAGAGCGATTTGCTTGATTTGGGATGCAATGGGCAGGTCATACAAAGGGGATGTATCACACGCCACTTGGGTTATCCGATTGGAGTTGATGTTGATTCATAGGCTTTGTTGGCATGGATTTCTACAAGAATAAATGATAAGTTTGTGTATTGGAAATTTTGGGGTTGGCCTATGCATGTTTAGCTCAAAGTGGCACAATCCATTATGGTTAGCATGATATCTTTTTTCTTGCCTTTATTGCCATGGACAGGCAATGCTTTGTATCAGATACAACAACCAATTAAATTTATGCCATGGAAAAGAGTAGGAAATAAGCTAGGGCGCAGACATGGATTTCTTAGGAACATGTTACTACTATGAAGAGGAGTGGAGGGGCAGCCCTATTAGATGTCAGATTACATGTGGTCACTAGGAGATGGCCTTTGTTTACAAGATATGTGTGTATCTCAAGAGCTATGGGTGGTAATGGCTAAGGCCCTCATAGAGGAGGTTGCACTTGTGCATGGTAATACCAGGATTGATGGTACATGGCACACACTAAATGGAAGCCTTCAGATCGGTTGCAGTTGAATTCTATGACAGGTGAGGTGTTGGCTACTTCACGACTTCTGGAGTGGCCTGACAAACTTGTTGAGTGGCCAAAATTCAATAGAATGGCTCAATTGGGAATAGTGAGAATTCTGGATGCTTTGTTGCTACGTAGAGGTCGCTTATTTTCTTTTCGAAAAATCCGTCAATATTTTCAGGTTCCACATAGATATGTACAGTTATGGGAGAAGGTAAGGGCAGCACTTACACCATTTGGTGATATTCCTCAGTTGGAGGATCGACAACCTTAGTTAGATTGGGCATTTAGAAAGCCTCACGACATTGTCGAGTATACAACAAATCAAGTGTACCATATGATGGTGGAAGATAAGCGTTGGATCACTGAGAAGGCTAATAGGGTATGGAATATCAAGACGAGTAGGGCGTGGTGGAAGGAAGTAATCTTACAAGACTGGTGGTCTAAGATTCCATATCAAGGGAAGGTGTTCCTATGGTGCATGATAGTTAGAGGCCTACCATTGGGGGACTAGTTTTACAAAAGCGACGGATTGCTTCTGGTAAATGTGTGTTTTGTACTACATACTTGGAAACATACCCTATCTTTTCATTTTTATGTCCAGTGGCAAAGAAGGTGTGGGGTTTCCTTTCTCGCGTATGGACTCCATGTCCATAAAGGTTAAAGACTGGATTTTTGGCAAGATTCCGAATGGGCTAGATAACCTAGAACATTCAGTTTTCTTTCATTTTTTCAAGTGGATAGGTTTGTGGCATAGCTGGTTAACTAGGAATGCCTTCATATTTGATGCAAAAGTTGGTATTACATCTCACATACTATTGTGGCAAGTCTCTTCCTTGCAGTCGGCTCATTTGGTGAAGAATGACACGTCTATATATTGGATGAGAGTACTGCGAGCTACACCTATGGTTCGAAGTAATTAGTGAGGGAAAGCTAGTACATCCAATGGCGACCATGTGGCCATTCTATTACGAAAAAAAAAGAGCTTTTATGTGTGGGAGAGTATGAGAAGAGAGGAGGAGTGTGCATGCGTGCATGTGTGTGTGTGTGTGTGTGAGAGAGAGAGAGAGAGAGAGAGAGAGAGAGTGAGAGTGAGTGTATGTGTGCAAGTGTGTACATGCGTGTGTGTGTGTGTGAGAGAGAGAGAGTTTCAACCTTTGAGTGTGTGTGTGCATGTGAGAGAGAAAGGGGCAGGACTAGAAGTGGTGTAGAGAGGGATGCTTTAGAACCTTGGTAGCCTCAGCAACATGCGGGTAGGAGTTCTAATAGGTAACGTGGAACTCCTCTTTTTATAAAAGTAGTGTTAAAAGATTGTGTTCTGGCTGACGGTCGGGTCGGGTCGGCTCGGGTCGTGGGCCGGCTGTCTATAGCGGGGACACAGCGAGGATCAATCTGAGACGCAAAGGTCTCTCTCCCTCTTTCTCTTCTCCCTCCTTGTGGAGTAGACGTTATGAGGGCAGAGTATAATCGTCGCAAGCCAATTGTGGCCAATCTTTTCGCCCTCTGCATTGTAGCCTCCCTTCTCGTGGCAATCTCATACTTCGCTACCAGAAACCAGGTTCGTGACATCTGTATGCTCCCCCTCATCTCTTTGTTTAGCCATTTTTGAACCATTGTTTTGCTTCGCAGAGTGTTTGGAATGTCTTGCACGGCACGGCTTCAGCAGCATCTGCGGCCCCTTGGCTTTTCTCTCAGACCTTGTGGGCGGTGGTCTCGGCGCAAGAGCCAAGGGCCACAAACCGCTGCACATACTCAACTTGCCCCCCCACAGTCCACCAAGCAGACCTTAAAGATGCCTTCAACCAGAGCTTCACCTCCACTTGCCCGGACTACTTCCGGTGGATTCATGAGGACCTTGCACCCTGGAAGAGGAGCAGGATCTCAAAACAGCTCCTGGAAACAGCCAGGACTGCTAACTATGAGGCGTCTTTCACTGTGGTGATAAAAGCAGGGCGGCTCTATGTGGATCCTATGGGCAATTGCTACCAAACCAGGGCGGTTTTCACCATCTGGGGTTTTCTGCAGCTGCTCAAATTCTACCCTGGCCTAGTTCCAGATGTGGAGCTGGTATTTGGGTGTGGAGATCGGCCCGCTGTGTGGAAAAAGGACCATACAAACACACTGCCCCCTCCCATCTTCCGCTACTGCACTACCCTCGACCACTTCGACATACCTTTCCCAGACTGGTCCTTTTGGGGATGGTGAGTACCCGCGTCCAGATCAGGCTAAATAAACCATATCTCTATATATATAGTAATTGGCCGTGTTTTTGCACGTCTTTTGAGTTTTTGAGGTAAATTCTCCTCAAACCTCCTTCTCCTCTTCCCAAATCTTCAAAGTCTGCGAACCTCCTTCTCCCAGAAGGGATATAGAGATATATTTATATATTTATATATATCTTTCTCTCTCCGTCCAGCGACGGCATCAAAAGAGGGTAGCTGATTGATATTTGACTGAGTTTTTGCTCATATTCGAGGGCCCAATGCATCTTGCTTTTCTGGTTTTGCAGGCCAGAGGTGAACATACAACCTTGGGAAACAGAGCTGCACAGCATCCAGAGAGGCGCTTCCAAGACCAAGTGGGTAGAAAGACTGCCTAGGGCTTTCTGGAAGGGGAACATTTTCATGGGTGAAGGTACTCGCAGGGAGCTTGTGAAGTGCAATGGGGATACAGCTGAAATCCTGGGTCAGGTAGGTTGCGTGGTGATGTGCGTGTTAGAAAGGGGGAGAGAGAATTTTCAAGGGCTTTATGGTCCATCATGCCCATGACAGTGAACATGTCCGCGGTAAAGCCTAAAGGCAATCCTGTCTTGTTGGCGTTTGCAGGACTGGAGCAAGGAGGTACACGCTCGTTTCAGGCATTCAAAGCTATCGGAACAGTGCAAGCACAGGTAAAATAACAAGCAAAAAGCAACCGGCGTAATTACCACCAAAAATTGGTACAGCCCGGGTCAGTTTGGGATGTAATAATCTTGTAATTAGCGCCGCAGGTTACGGTACTAAGAAGCAGGTTAGCGGAATGTTTAAACAGGTACAAGGTCTACGTGGAGGGCATTGGTTGGTCGGTGAGCCTTAAGTATATTTTGGCTTGCGATTCACCTGTGCTGCTGGTTCCGCCCAAGTTTTTGGAGTTTTTTGCGAGGGGGCTTATTACCAGGAAGCACTACTGGCCCGTCCCGCCCAGCAACTTGTGTCCGGCCATTACAGCTGCCGTGCAGTGGGGAAACAAACACACGCTGGAGGTGAAGTCTTTTATGAAATTTTCCATTCCGACAATCCCAATTTAACGTTTTCTAAGGTTGCGTGCGTGTTTGACCAGGCCCAAGAATTGGGAAAAGCAGGGAGCCGGTTCGTCAGCGTCCACCTCAGCATGACACGCGTCTACGACTACATGCTGCATGCCCTTCGCCAGTACGCCAGCTTGCTGGACTTTGAGCCTATGCCATCTAGCCACCTCACTGAGCTTTGTCCGGACGCATTTCTGTGTGTGGCCCCGCCCGCCGAGCTGGGCCTGTACCAGGCGTCCATGGTGCGGCAGCCCAGCCACTCGCTCCCGTGCTTCCTACCCCCATCTGAGGAGAACCAATCAAACGACGACACGCATTCCTGGTGGCGGCCTCCATAAAGGAAAACCTAAAACCTCAGATTTTCAAAAAAATGTAAGGTTGGACAACCAACTTATTGATATATACTTGATGAGTATGTTCACATAGAAACTAACCCTATCCTTGCATACATTCACGTTTTTTTGTTTAGAAAGCCTCACTTTCCTCACTTTACAAGGGATCAAAGCATTTTTTCCCACAATTGGAGTTTGTAGTGGAATGGTAGACATGATTCGGGGTTGAATCCTATTCACCTCACCTTTTTATGTGAGAATGTGGTTGTAAGTGAGAGTTGTCTTAAGGCCAAGTGCTCCCATCGCTCAACTAATTAATAATAGAATTTCGTTATCTCCTTTTTTTAAAAACCCCATAGCATTGTCATTATCTCAACCTACAAAAGCATTGTCACCTTCATATTCTCACACTAGTCTTCATCTCTATCTATCTTTGTTACCAATTCTTCTTCATCTTGTATTTAGCTCTCTCGATGTTGCACCCACCTCAAGGCCAAGTGCTCAAAAACTAAATATTCTCAAAGCTAAGGCTTAGAAGGTTGAAGATTTTGAATAAGTTTAGTTTTGAATTTCCACTTCTACTTGCTAATTGAGCAACTTTACCTTGGATCTTTTTAAAAGAAGAGTATTGCATCAGTAGTAGAGAAGTTTATTTCAAGCTTTCCTATTAATAAGACTTCAATTCTCTTACCTTGAAATTAGAAAACCCTAGCAACTTGTATTGGTTGACTAAGTTAGAAACATGCAATTCATTTGCCCAAACTCATTATGGAACGATATAATCGACACACTACTTTATTTGAAATAGACATGGCTATTCACAGACTCCTGTACGTTCTCTCTCTCTCTCTCTCTCTCTCTCTCTCTCTCTCTCTTTGCCCCCCACACTTCCCCACCCCCACACAAGAAAAAAAAACAAAAACAAAAACAAAAAAAGAGGTGAGCAATTACACACATTGGAAACTTTTATTACATAACTAACTCTTTCTAAAACAAAAAAGACTCTTCCCATGAAATCCTTTTATACATGATGTTCACATTAAAGAACAGAGTGAACCAATTCCTCCAAGCTTGTTTACATTGAAGTCCACTCACATTATTGAAATTGGGAATTCCATAAGTCGCACCTCATGACACCACTCTTGCCCACCACATGAACCTTCATTATTAATAAATTGCATAACAGCTTGCTATGGTTCACTTCGTGATTCCATAGTCCATCGCATGAGAGGGCACAAAGGGGTAGATCACCTCGACGCATGATTCTTACACCCACTTGTCAAGTTGTCCACACCCACAAGGAGCTTTTATTCATTCTCTATATAAGAAAAAATAAGCATTCATTAGATAATTCCTTAGATATAAATGAGCATATCTAAAAAAATTACAAATTAAGAAAAATGAAACACTTTCCTAGATAGGCTAACGAGGAAATATAATGCATGGATTTCTCAATATAAGAAAATTTTATCTATATAGGAGAATTTGTATACATAGGAAAAAAATTTCTATGTATGCAAATTTACCTATATAGAGAAACCCATGCATTGTATTTCTAGTCACCCTATCTAGGAAATTGTTTCATTTTTCCTTGTTTGCACTTTTCCTAAATATCCTTCTTTGTATTTAGGAAATTATATAGTGAATAATTATAGGGAATTTTTAGAAGCTTACCTTCTAAATAAAAACATTCAAACTAGGCAGGTTCCTCGCCTTGACAACGTTAAAACGGGCCGATAGGGAGAGAAGACCTATTGAAAGGCGGATTTGATCGGCAAGGAGAGAAGATCGACAGATTCTTTGCTCTCTAAGTGCCTCAACTAATAAACTTACAAATTATACATTTCTTTAATGTAATATCACTTACTTGTAAAGTTTTACATGATGTCTCCATATTTGATTTTCCAATGTGTTCTAAATCCTAATTGAAACAAGAGAATCAGACCCATCATGGTCATAACATAGTACGTCTATTTATAACAATATCTTTAGAATGGTTTTCTATCGGTCTAACATTTTTACCCTTTTAGTGACTTATTTCTTCCAAGCGAGTTTTCATTTTCTCACTTACCTTTGGAACAAGCCAAAATCTAACATTAATATTAGATCACGAACGTAAAAAGGAAAAGAGAAAAAAATAAAGTGTACAAAGAATTAGCAAAAAATTGGTGTAAGTTTTACATTACCTTTCTCTTTCTTTGACTTTTATCCCATTTGTATCCTTGGCCAAATTCAACATTAGCTCCTGCGTATATAACAAAATCTTAGAAGCAAATTTGAGGACTCATTACACATACAAATAAAAAAACTCAACGAAATCTTGTTTTCATTTGATATATATACTCTTGCTTTCTGATTTCTTATGGCTTTCACTCTTTTTGATGTGTCATGATGTAGTAACTCAATAAATATTGAACAATTATTCTCCTCCATTGGTAGTAACTCGGTATATGTTGAATAATTATTCTCCTCCATTGTTCTATTATAAGAATCCTGGTTTATAAGATGTTATCAAAATGACATCGGACATATAATGCTACAACCCTTCGAAGCTCTTTGTCTCGAATATAAAGTTATCTATCTATATAGAAGAGTATACAATTAATACTAAACCAAAAGAAATCCTACTTAGAATAAAATCACTGATATAATATACTTATATTCTCTATAAGAGATTGATCATTTTCTATCGCATCATCAATGTAAGGAGTGCTAGTTTGAAGCTCAAAGTCTATTTACAAAGCTCACATTAGTAACAAAATCTTTCAAACAAAGCATTCAAAGCATGTAACATTGCATAAGTTACTACTCATTATTCAAAGAAATAAACATTACACATTCTTCTTATGGTACATTATTATAGTTGTTACCTCTTCATAAGAATGAAAATCTACTTGAAGGTTGAGTGTTGGCTTTAAGACTATGACATGGCAAACTAGACCCACATAAATATATAATACAAACACACCTATGTAAAAAAGAGTGTCAAGCAGGAAAAAAATAAGTTTAGTTCTTTTACCTCTTTATTAGAATGAATATTTTCAATGCATGCTCTAAGACCTATGAATACAAAACAACAAAAAAGTGAAAATATATATTAAGGTTCTTCAAGCATAATGCATATAATATACATTAACATTCTTAAAGAATAATGTATTATATATATATATATATATATATATATATATATAGAGAGAGAGAGAGAGAGAGAGAGAGAGAGAGAGAGAGCATAGAATTAATGGTTAAATTATTTATACTTAACATGAAGTGATGAGCTAGCATCCATGTCATTACTCGCTTCATCTATGGATTGAGAGCTTGGAGCACTTTTCATATCATTTATCATTATGTTTATGAGACCTAAGAAATTTTTATCTTCACACAACATTTTCTTTAGCATTACTTGCACGTTCACATTCATAGTTGCCATCTATAACCTACATAAATTTAATCCAAGGAGAGCATATTACATGCAAGACTTGGCTTTCTAGGGTTAGCACACTATGGTGGATCAAACAACACCATGTGTGTGTGTTGAGAGATAGCTGGAGAGAGAAAGAGTGATAACACCAAGATCAAGAGAGACACAGAGTTGCAATACTAATGAAGATTACATTTTGATGGTTACAATCTCTTCATAGTACATTGCTTTTATATGAAAAGAGCCTTATCTTTTCACACATCAGTGGGTGGTAAGCACTTGTTCCTATGCACATAACACACACACATACAAATCATTCATACAAACAGTGATACACACATACACAAGGCTCCGAATACCCAACAAGCCCCCCTTCGGAGCGAAGGTGGAAGTGTGATGAGCTCTAAATTTGGCCTGAACTTGGCATGTTCTAGTTGCAGGCTCAGAGACTCATGTAACTTAGCTCGGAGGCTGACAAGCTAAGCTCAGAGGTTGGTGAGCTTAGCCTCAATAGGTCCATAGGCCCAACACTAGAATGGCTTAGAGGCTTATCATGCTTGGCTTAGGGGTTTATGTAGCTTGTTGTCACGTGCATCCCGCACTTGGATGCCACGTAGACATATCTATACAGAAGGTGTAGGACCTGGGATGGTAAATTGGTCCCATGAGAGCCCAGTCCAGGACGAGTCAGCCAGGGATCCATCCCTATCGTCCGAGGTCAGGTGTGCATTGTCCTGCACATGAAACAGTGCCAGTCCGCATTGTGAGTCTCCCTCTGGAATGATGTTAGTGATTCTGTGTATCTGGTATGGTAAAACGGATGCCAAGATCACTGTGTAGTTAGTTAGGGTTTGCTTTTAGAATAAGGGGCCAGCCCATAGGGCTACCCCAAGTCATAGTGTGGGCATGGGGATGGTGTGAAACCACCCCCATGAGGGCCAGGAAGGCCCTGAACCCACCAGCTATGGAGGGGCTGTAGGACAGCCCTAAGGGCAGCAGGTTAGGGGAAGCCTACAAGCTGTACAGCCTAGTTATGGCTGTAAGGGCATGTATGGGGCAGCCCATACAGGCTGCCCACCAATCCCCAAACAGTCTGCAAACTGTGCCCAGCCCTATATTGAATCATGCGCGTGATGCCCAGCCAACAAGGGAATGAAGCGCAACTTTTTATGGGATTTTTTTAGCATTTAATGCTAATAATCAGTCATGGGATAGGATTATTGCTGGCCGCCTGGACTTAAGCTGGCCGACTACTGTTTATGAGAAGTATAAATAGGAGAGCCACAATCCCATTGTGTTATCTCTCTCTATTTTCTGCACATCTTCATTCAGTTTTGTGCGTTAATTCCGTGAAAAGAGTGCTGATTTTCTAAGCATTGAAGTTACCGATCTTCCCCGAAGCTTCCGCATGTTACAGTGGTATCAGAGCCTACTTCAAGTGCAAAGATTCAGCAAAGAAACCAGAATTTTTTCGCGCTCGTGTGGTTGGTTTTAGACGCCAGTGGACTACCCCTTTCTCGGAGTGACTCCTGTACCTCGAAGGACGGTTGGTTTTCAGTCTCCGAAAGCCTTCGAACGTCTCCCACATAGATAGTGGATGGTCAGATTGTGCTTCGGAAAGGAAGTGCATTTTCGTGCTATGGCGAGCTTCGACGATGAGAGACCAAAGACCATGGGACCAGAGTGCACCAGGCACCCCAGCTAGGGCACCAAGCTTGAGTGTTACAGATATGTTCCAGCAGCAGATGATGCGAGCAATCGCAGACCACACAACCAAGTTGGAAGAGCAGAAGGCGTAGATCTTGGCTCTGGAAGAGCGTACCTGTTCTCCAGCATCGCATTTTCCATCTCCTCCTCCCTCTCCTTCTGTATCCCAGATTCCAGATCCTCAACATAGGGACCCTCTCGCGGGGTTGTAGCCGCCGCAAGCAGCCGAGCTCTTTGCTTGAGTTGCAGATGCATGCATTGGAGATCCAACAAGGTGAAGACAAAGTCATGTGTCACGTGGAGCACGAGCATTACCTAGCAGCTTTGGACGCCAGATTGACACCGGCGGCTCCCTTGAATCATTTTCCCGAGAAAATGAACTTCAGTAAGTATAATGGTAAACTCGATCCCACAACTCTCTATTCATGGTTGCATCAGTTTGAAGCTTACTTTGCCACAGTTAGAAAGACAGATACTGATAGAGTGATCTTAGCCAGTTGCTACTTGGAAGGTGAGGCCATTCCTTGGTGGACTCAGTGGGCTCATGCCCACACCAGATTAGGTATGGCAGCTTTTGTGTGGGACAAGTTTGTCCGCGACCTTAAGCAGTTTTCTACCGCCCCACTACCTTGAGTGACTCGAAGACGAGTTCAGGGGAGTGCGTCAGAACGCACAACCAGTCCTTCAGTTTGCCAATAGAATTTCGACCTTATGTTTGCAATTAGGCTTATCTGATTCGGACAAGAAAGGGCAATTTTTGTATGGCCTTGACACACAAATCCAATGGGAGGTGTGTCTGTTTAGGCCAGCCACCTTTGAAGACGCCCTCTCGCTTGCGCAAAGTGCAGAAATGAAGCTTAATGGTGGCAAGCCCAAGACTTCCTAGCCGGCTTCTCCCAAGGCTATCGCCTCGGGGGGCAAAGGCCAGAACCAGACGGGGTCTTTCCCAGGATGACAGAGCCCGGGAGCCTCTGGCACTCTAAGAACTTGAACAATGCCTCTAAGCTTACTCCATACCAAAAAGCGGAGGCAGGCAAGATAGGTGGCAAGTTGAGTGCTAAGGAGCTTTCTCGGTATACAAGGAGGGTAGATGTTTCTTTTGTCATACAAAAGGACATACTTCTCAGGAGTGTCCTAAGAAGCCTCCAAAGCCCGCCTCCACAGCTTCCGTGATGGTGAGCACAGCTCCCACACAGACCCCAGTGGCTACCCCTAGTTCTTTAAACCCCGATGCTTCAGTTGGAGCAATTATTAGCCGAGAGCTCGAAGATAAGCAGAAGGGCGCCCATGACCAGGAGTATGAGTGCAATGAATTGCTCAAGTCCTCTAGCTACATAGGTGGCCAGAGAGTCGTCTTATTTGACAGCGGGAGCACGGAGGATGTGGTCACAGAGAACAGGCCGCTAGGCGTGCCCGTTTTGACCTGACTTCAGTGGACAAACAGGTTGAGGGTTTTAGCACAGGCATGACAACGAGCGTCAAGTATGAATCTCTAGGTGCTAAGTTAGTTAGTTAGGGCATAGAATTTGTGCGTGATTTTATAGGTTCCCCTCTTGTAGGAGCAGACATTATTTTGGGCATTCAATGGTTACACAAGTCTCTTCTTAATGTCAAGTGTGGGACAAGCACACATTCCAGATCA
The DNA here is from genome assembly GCF_041138505.1 of Cibotium barometz. Taxonomy (NCBI): domain Eukaryota; kingdom Viridiplantae; phylum Streptophyta; class Polypodiopsida; order Cyatheales; family Cibotiaceae; genus Cibotium; species Cibotium barometz. Next base: position 29,697,032 of record NC_141046.1, read on the forward strand.
ATCAGAATGTGTCAAGCACCCCAATGACCATTAAGTGTGAGCCAGGAATTCTGAACTTTTCGCTCATAATCCACTTGCAGGCTAAGCGAGCAGTCAAGGAAAGGCGTAGAGTGTGCAATGATATACATCTAGACAGCCCAGACGGTGGCCAGTGCTTCCGAGAAGTACTTGGCTCTCCATGAAAAGTTCCAGAAGATTTTTCTTCGGGACAGCCTCCCTCCCCAGCTTCCCCCGTCCAAATCGGAGGACCACAAGATTGACCTCCTCCCAAGATCAAAACCCCCGAGCAAGTTTCTATATCACCTTTCCAAGGCAATGGAATCGGAGTTGAACCGCCAACTCCAAGAATTGTTGCAATCTGGCTTCATCCGCCCCAGCGTGTCGCCATTTGCAGCCCTGATCTTATTTGTCAACAAGAAAGATGGGTCTTCTCGATTGTGTGTCGATTATCGTGCACTCAACAAGCTGACTATCAAGAGCAGATTCCCGATGCCTCGAATAGATTATATTCTTGAGAGGATGAATGGAGCAAAGGTGTTTTCGAAACTTGATTTTTTTAAGAGTGGGTACCACCAGGTGGTGCGGATTGTGGAGGGGGACATCCCCACCAAGACAGCCTTCCGTACGGAACGGGCCCACTATGAATTTGTGGTCATGCCATTTGGCTTGACGAACACCCCAGCTACATTTAACCGCATGATGATGCGTGTTTTTTGGGATTTGAATCGAAAGTGTGTGTTCATATTTTTGGACGACATACTGGTATTTTCAGCTACGGTTGAGCAACATGACATTGATGTGGAGAAAGTTCTTAAGTTGTTGGAAAGCAACGAGCTCTACGTCAATGAAAAGAAGTAAGAATTTTATTTGTTCCAGGTGCATTACTTGGGATACATAATTAGTGCAAAAGGCATTCGACTTGATCCGGCTAAAGTAGCCGAGATTGTCAATTGGGAAAGGCCTTGAAACATTGGAAACATTTTCTTTATGGCCGTGACTTTGAGGTTTGCACTGGCCATCAAGCATTACGTTGGATTCAGACAGTTGGATTCAGACAATGCCAAGTGCACACAGTGGAGTGATCGACTACACCGCTGGAGTCAGATATTCCAGCAATTCGGTGGTATGATTGAGTACCTTCCAGGAAAGGCCAATCCAGTGGTGGTCGATGCTTTGAGCAGGAAGGGACAAGTGACTACGATTCAAACCACTAGACTCAATCTTGTTGTTGTTTGGTATAGGACTAGATGGCATGAAGCACACGTGCACGGATTTCGAGGAATTTGGTACACAATGGGAACAGGCATTGGATGCCACAGAACTATGCCACTTTCTGATACGCGATGGTTGGCTTTTTTACAAAGGCCGACTGTGTGTCATGCAATCATTCAGGGCAGCTCTTCTCCATGATGCCCATGACACCATTACAAGTGGTCATAGGGGCATGAATTCGACTCTAGAGAAATTGTAACGGCAATATTATTGGCCAAAGATGAGGCGAGATGTGTTTACATATGTACAAAGCTGTGATATTTGTCAAAAGGTGAAAGCTCCTCGTGGAAAGAAGATAGGGTTGTTTTAGCCCATGCCAATTCTTGAGGGTCCTTTCCAAGATATTTCGATGGACTTTGTCTGAATCTGCCTCCCAATCCGAGTAAGCGTAATACACAGTGTTTAACTATTGTTGATAGATTTAGCAAATTTGTAATGCTTATTCCTTGCAGGGCCAATGTGACCGTTGATGAGGATGTTGCCCAGTTGTTCATTCGGCATTGGTACTCGATTGGCGAGATTCCTAGGACCATAGTGTCAGACCGAGATGCCAAGTTTACCAGTCATTTTTGGAGGGCATTGTTTGATAACTTTGGTACTAAATTGAATTTTTCTAGTGCATTCCACCCACAGACAGATGGCCAGACAGAGAGATACAATCAGTTGGCCTTTGATGTGCTGAAGTGTTATGTCCACAATCATCAAAGGTAAGTGGGAATCTTATTTGCCTTTAGTTCAAGCTGTTTTGAATGATTCTTTTTCTTTAGCTATTGGTAGGACTCCATATGAGGCAGCGTTTGGAAGACCTTTCCAGTCGTTGTTGACCAGGACTTCGTCTTCAGTTGAGGAGGCGAAAAAAGTGACAGAGTCTTACCAGGAGATTTTAGAGTCTGTAAAAGAAAGATTGGCTAAAGCGCAAGAGGCCTACACTTGACAGGCCAATAAAGACCGAAGGGATATGAAGTTTTCGGAAGAGGATTGGGTTTATTTTGGATTATGAAGCAAAGGTTGAAACAGGTGGGCAAGCGATGCCCAAAGTTGTCTTTTAGGAGCTTCGGACCTTTTCCCATTAGGAAGAAGATTAATGAGGTGTCTATGATGCAATTAAAGTTACCTCTGAGTTGGACTATGCATGATGTGTTTCATGTCAGTTGGTTAAAGCCATATGCTTCAGAAGTCAAAGACGAGGTGGAACCAGATGTTGTTGATGAAGCAAAAGTTATGGTTCCAGAACAGATCCTTCTACACCGTTTCAAGCATGGCTCAGGCTACGTACTTGTAAAAAGAAATTCTGAAATACAGAGTACAAATCAAGATATTCTATTTTTAAGATAAAATCCTTCTAGAATCACGAAATGATTGTTTCTTCAGTCATAAATGAATCTGGGCATTTAAGAATGTCATATCTTTTGAGATATTCGAAACCAGCTCAAATAAAAAAATAGTTTTTGAGATATTTGAGTTCTGAGCAGGTCTGGTACAGTTCTTGGACAGTCAATAAAATAATAAGTGAATCTATTATAAAACTAATATTTTGAGATGTACAAGATTCAAAAAGAGAAGAGAGAGGAGCAATATTATAGCATTATTTTTACACTTTTCCTGATTCATGGAAGAGAGAGAAAGCCCTTAGAGGGTCAGTTTGTGAGTCCAAATTTTTCCTAATGATAAATTTGACTTCATGTAATATATATGGCAAACACCATTGCACAAATTTTCTATTTTCCTCTGCCTTGTAACTCTGAAAATACTTACTAGGAAACTCCGGCCCCATCAACCATATCAAAGTGAATAAGGTGTGACTTTTGTCATTTTATGAGTTGCATCATTTATTTCTCTCATCTCTTTATTGTCCACATCTCTCATTAGAGAACTGGTATATTTTGAAAATATATTTAATGCTAATATGTGAATGCAATCATATACCAAATCAAGAGACAAGTCAAAGCCATAAAGATCATATAGTCTCCACAAATTTGATCTACCTGAAAGACCTACCTCTTTCAGTAACTCTTCACATTGAGGTTGGGTGCTTGCTTTCTCTTCAAGAATCAAATGTCTTAATATCTCTTTGGTGGTAGATCTTTTCATTGGAACATATATGAATTGATACAAGTACTACCCCAAGCCTTCACTATCCAAAGTGGCTACTACTTCAATTGTTCGCCCCAATGGTGGGGGAACATAATCAAAACATAACATATCCTTTCTAAGTATGGCACACTTTGAACACCTCTCACTGCATCACAAGCGATCATGCTTTAATTTTTTCTTGCCTCTTTCATTGTTATTGCATTGACATTCAAGAGTATCGCCAATGTAGTTATGTTTTGCTTGATGGTGGATAGATCTCAACAGCATGTATAGGATTCTCTAATCCTTGGCATATTCTATATATCAATTTGCATGAACGATACTAAGTGTTAAAAAGATTGTATTTAATTTCTCCCAACATGTGGGGATACTTATGTTATCTAGATTACCATTCCATTGGAATTTGGGTTCTTATTTATTGTTATGTACTACTCCTTGTAAATAGACTTTCTATAATAAAATTCTTAGTCACAAGAAAATGTGGAAACATATAAATATATACTCTCAATTTTCCTTTGTTTCCTTTAGAACTCATCATTACCATGCAATCCAGGTTCTTGCTTATTATTCTTTTCTACAAGAAACTCGCCCCATTGCCATGAAATCTAGGTTCTTGCTGCATGTCAACTATTCTTATTCTTTTGCATTGAATGAACATTCTAAAGCAATAATGTAATCACAACATGCAACAACTTAGTCTCTCCTTCAACATTCCATAGTATTTATATTACTATAACATGTATTTACACTTAACAAGCCAAAGATAAGTTAAACTAGGATCACTAAAACCATTTCTTTATATGCTTAGTCTCTCAAGTTAGTCTCTCTTTCAACATTCCATAGTATTTATATTTATATAACATGTATTTATATTCCATAGTATTTATATCGCTATAACATGTATTTACACTTAACAAGCCAAAGATAAGCTAAACTAGGATTACTAAAACGATTTCTTTATATGTTTATTATAAGATCTAAAGAAGATGAGCACATTTTATTAGAAAATGATATAAGGACTTTGTGTTTATGTGCACAAGGCATGTGTGTGTGTGTGTGTGTGTGTGTGTGTGTGTGTGTGTGTGTGTGTGTGTGTCTGCGTGTGTGTGTGTGTGTGTGTATGCACATGTAGGTATGTGTGTTTGTGTGTATTGGTGGGTGTATGTGTGTGTGTGTGTGTGTGTGTGCGTGCGTGCGTGCGTGCGTGCGTGTGTGTGTGTTTAGTCTTCTACATCAACAGGTCAGAAAAATCCAAGAACCTTATCCAACTTGACTAGTAAAAATGTTAAACATGATTATATAACAACAGATTTGTATACAATAATCATGTTACGAGTAAGTGGAGCTAGTGACTCCATTATTTGAAAACATTTGGCGTAGAGCATAAACCCAAAGATATTTTGAGAGAATAGATCCCGTTACCTGCATCCATCCAGACAGACAATACCAATCATTAGCCCGTATGTGTATTATAGGTGTCATAGAATCTACTACCTGTTATAGATGTCACTCAAAGTAATCCTAGTCTTATGCTCTAATAGGGTCCATCACCCTATAGCATGTTGTGCTATATGTGTAAGCAAGGAAATACCAATCATTAGCCTGTATGTGTATTATAGGTGTCATAGAATCTACTACCTGTTATAGATGTCACTCAAAGTAATCCTAGTCTTATGCTCTAATAGGGTCCATCACCCTATAGCATGTTGTGCTATATGTGTAAGCAAGGAAATAGTAATATCCTAAGGTCAAACCCTTTGAAAATAGACCCTTAGTTTGTGTGTAATGATGGCCAAGGTAAAAGTCAGCCATTATAATTTTACAGTCTTGTATCAAGACAAGAAAATATATATCCATTATCACTAGTGATGGTCCCACATAAGAAGTCAACCATAAGACTAGTCATTACTCGAGTCTACAATAGAACTCATTCTCATAGACCTTAATCAAGGTTTGGAAATTTAATCAACCAACCGGGAGAATTCTTCTAATGAGCCCCGACCAATCAGATAAATAGGGCCTATGTATTCATAACACCAATGCAAGTTTAATCATTGTAACTCAAAATTGTATGTTTACAGCAGCAAATATGATATTTGCCCGAGGTCAACCAATATATAGAGATTTAATGCCTTCTTAAAACTCGTACCCTTGTTAGAAACCAGAGCATACAAAAATAAAACAACCGAGTAATTTAGCAAATGTTTTATTCCCACACAACATATACAAGAGTCAAACCAATTGTTGCTTTTACAATCTTATTTGTGACCAAGATATTTGCAAGAATTTAAAGAACAAAGATGTATTATGCCTCTTTTAAACTTTGTTTGTGGAAATTCCACCAAGCACACATGGAAATAATATAATGTACAGCCATATATCATAAGCCTATGTTGAAAAGAGGATGTACCGGTTTATGATCAGAGACAATCATCACTACACAGAGAGATATGGGCTTTATGTGCAGTAGTATTTAATATGCATGGGATATTGGGGCCCCCGTAGATTTTAAAAAAACGTGTTAATCACCTCAACAACTCATTAGGCATAGAATAGCACACTTAGAGAACCTGATGAAAAAACATTCAGAATTCAAATATTGCACAAGAAGATTCTAGATGAGATGTTCGTTTGAAGTATCTGCACAATGTGGGTCTTGTGTTTACATTATTAACCTAATATATCATGCTTAACCACAAGCACATTATGAAAAAACACTATCATGGGACTTGGCTATTCATTGTCCATGCAACGTTCAGATTTTGCACATTGTTAATGATAAGCTTTCTGTAACCAGTCTCAAAAGCATATACACAATCTAAGTCTCTTTTTTCTCATCGACCCAATGTATTGTACATAGCCGAGTAGTCAATGAGTTGTGGACAGAAGCGTAAAAAGAAATCATGGAACTTGGTCACCCATTATTCTATGCCCTAGTGAAAAAACCTCAAATGTTCATCTCAAACACAACAACATATACACAGCCCACGTAGCATCATATACACCAATAGAAAAAACCAGGTGATCAATGTTTAGATAAGACACATGCAAAATCCAAGATGGGATTTTCGTAAGTATAATATTCATATATAGATCTCATATCAGTCCCCAGCTTGTGCAGAGCCAAGAGATTCTCAAAATATACACAAACATAATATTATGAAAGCCCTCCTAGGATTCACTATCACACACTAGTGAATCAAAAGTGTTATGTTACTTGAGAGGAGCTCCCAGATGTTGCTAGCACAATAGACATAGCTAGAAAAACACTAGGCGATACGGTCTAAGTGAGTGTGTGTGCACTCACTTGCATGGCCCAATTTATAGGAGGAGCGAAGCAGCTATCCTTCATTGTTGTCGTGAAAGCACCTCGCTAGCATTGACTTCATGATCAGAGATATAACCCACAAAATGCCATAGCCAGTCGTTCTGTAAACAGAGTGTCTGACATTGGTAGGCGGCTTAGAGCCATAACCATAAAATGCCATAGCCATAGTGTTTAACACATGCAAGTGGCCTTTACATGTACCCAACAAGTGGCCTTTACATGTACCCAACAAGAGCATGCATACTTGCATGCACCCCACAAGAGAATGCAGATTTCGCATGCCTTGAATTAATACTCCATTACTATTTTGGGGTTTTGTTTCAATGTGACGAGACCCCAAAAAATGCGACCATTAAGCTAATTATCAAAGTCCAACGTACCAATAACAATAGCCAAACAATGGGAGATGTGTGTGTGTGTGTGTTTCTATTTTGGGTTTTTTGTACCAGCGAATATCCCCTAAGTGCGACCACTCAAGTGATTAAGGCATACTTACCATAGCTCACAAAATGGGAGATGTGTGTATAGTTCGCATGCAGGAGTTTAATATTTTGCATTTTTTTAGAAAGTCATGCATATGTGAAGAGCCTCCATACTGTAGGCATTCGTGTAAAGCTACTTCCATAGCCTTAATACCATTAGTAAAGTTTTTCTAAAAAATGAGAGGTGTGTGATTGTGTGTGTGTGTGTGTGTGTGTGTGTGTGTGAAAGAGAGAGAGAGAGAGATATAGAGAGATTTTCTTTTTCATGAGACCATAGTGATGTGAGCTTTCTAATAGATGAGAAGAGAGAGAGAGAGAGAGAGAGAGAGAGAGAGAGAGAGAGAGTGTGTGTGTGTGTGTGTGTGTGTGAGAGAGAGAGAGAGAGAGAGAGAGAGAGATAGAGATTTTCTTTTTCATGAGACCATAGTGATGTGAGCTTTCTAATAGATGAGAAGTGTGTGTGTGTGTGTGTGTGTGTGTGTGTGAGAGAGAGAGAGAGAGCTCGAGAGAGAGAGAGAGTTTTGATTTACATAATATTGTTGATGTATAAGGTTATTAAATAAATTATCAATGCAACCTATGTGTATCCACACTATAAATCCGTTTTCTATATATAGGAAAGTATTCACTATATAGGAATTTGATGGTAAAAAATACACAACTATATATTCCCCATATGGGAAGTTTTCAATTACCTAGACAATGACTCGTTTTTCCTACTAGACCTTGAGATTCCCTAGACAAATACTAGTATTTCCTAGTTAGACTTTGAGATTCCCTACATAATGACCAATATACAAGATTGATTACCTATAAATATTATTTCCCTAGTTTTATATAGGAAGTCCCCCTTTATGTAACTAGGAAATCTCTAAAAATTCCCTATATATATTGAGATTACCTACCTAGGGAACAATTAAAAGTCCCTTGTGGCCTCCTTTTCTAAGATCAAACCCTATAAATCTTGCTTCAAAGAGTTTTGTTTGGACAGGTGTTGACTATCACAAATGAAACAGCAACTAAACGGGTGCCTTAAACTTGAAGTCTCATCCTTGGTCATTGATTCCAATTTCTCATTAAGGGCCAAAGTTTTGCACTTAGGAGTGCATGTTGCATTGGCTACATCGATCACACCAGATGCCTCGACCATTTGCTGTGCACTTTTTTTGGGTATCTTTTATACTCTCATGACTATACTTGTAGGGTAAGCATTCCATACACTTACCCATTTGTAGTATCAGAAAGAATTTTCTTACATTATGTGGCCTTGAATGTCACAAAATTTGGCACCCTTGAAAAGTACACCACCACAATTTAGCATCGTTACCTAAAAAGATGAAAGCATGAAAAACTTTATCTCCATTTAGGAATGTGGAGTGCTTCAAAGAACTATTTAGAACCATATAAAAATTTTCCAAGACCTCGGTCACATGGCCTCCACCATACACCTCAAGCTTCCTTGTCTTCAAATGCGATTTCTTATCTATCCCTGCACCTTGGTCTTTAGTGCTTCACTGCACATCTTGAGGTCTTGAAGAAGTCAATATAGCTTAATAATCTTAACATAGACATTAGCTTGAAGCTCCTTTCCATGTAGTGGACATCATCTCATTGACTATGCTTTGCATAATGTGGTGAATCTCCTCTTGAGGATTGATAAAGTCACCTAATCAATCACCCTCCATCCCAATCATGCTACTACCAAATTGACCCCACCTTGTTGACTTGGAGAAAGTATGACAGATACTTGTGGAAGTATATCTTTAAGTGACAAGAGAGTATGTATAAGAAAAATATGATGAGGACAACAAAACTTCGACAAAACCACACTCAACAATGTCTAAATATGTATTCACACTACTGAAGCAACATGATCTAATTATATAATGATAAAATGAATAGATTGCTATCTTAATCACTTTTATACCCCACTATTACTCCTCTACTGAGCTATTCGAGCTTTAGTGCTTCACTACACATCTTGAGGTCTTTGAGGAGTCAATATAGCTTAATAATCTTAACATAGACATTAGCTTGAAGCTCCTTTCCATGTAGTGGACATCATCTCATTGACTATGATTTGCATAATGTGGTGAATCTCCTCTTGAGGATTGATAAAGTCACCTAATCAATCACCCTCCATCCCAATCATGCTACTACCAAATTGACCCCACCTTGTTGACTTGGAGAAAGTATGAGAGATACTTGTGGAAGTATATCTTTAAGTGACAAGAGAGTATGTATAAGAAAAATATGATGAGGACAACAAAACTTTGACGAAACCACACTCAACAATGTCTAAATATGTATTCACACTACGAAAGCAACATGATCTAATTATATAATGATAAAATGAATAGATTGCTATCTTAATCACTTTTATACCCCACTATTACTCCTAAGCTATTCGAGCTTAAGATCTTATAAAGAAAATAGTCTAGCTAGTCTTACGTTTGTTGTACTATTATAGCTAATTATTTAAGTTAATCTAGCTACATAGGAGATAATTTAGTTAATATTTCCCAAAAATAGTCAGGTTGTAGATCCTTATGTATATAAGAATGTTATTTTCCAATATCCATTGCCTTTCAAAACTCAAATTCAAGTTTTTTTAGTGCTCTTTTGGCATCGCCTTGGTTTGGTTAATATATATTATGAATGTGACTTGCTTGCGAAAGAAAACATTTGTTTGATAGGAATTCAAGCATAATATCCAAGAATGCCTGAATTGTAGATGTCCTATACATAAGTTAAGGAAATAGTCCATTATTACGAAAAAAATGTAACTTCAAGGTGTCTCCCCTAGTGCTACTATGTTCATTCTCAAGTTGAAAGCTTACAATAGTATAGGAGCCACAAATAAGGTCTAAGAAACACATGCTAAAATTGAATTACAAGTGCTAGAGGGAAATCTTATAGCCTACAACACCGTGATCAATATGTATGTTAAATGTGGATCACTTGTAAAAGTAAAGAGGAGGTGTTTTGACAAGCTTCCTTTTTAAGACATAGTCTTATGGACCACACTACTATAGGAGATTCTAAACATAGACATGATCATTGTGATGAGGATGCAATGAAGTGTTTTAAACATATATTAATTGTGTGGGTGCCTCCTATCACTTGTAAAAGCAGAGAGGAAGTGTTTTGACAAGCTTCCTTTTTGAGACATAGTTTTATGGACCACACTACTACAGGATATGCTAAACATAGACATGATCATTGGTGATGATGCAATGAAGTGTTTTAAACATATATCAATTGTGGGTGTCTCCTATTAACACTAGTCTTGTAATTGAGCTACAAAAGTGGCCCAAGTTTGATTTATAATTGGTCAGGTTGCAATGAAGTGTTTGAAACATATATCAGTTGTGGGTGTTTCTTATCGCTAGTCTTGTAATTAAGTTACGAAAGTGCCTCAAGTTTGATTTATAACTAGTGAATGCAATGAATTGTTTTAAACATATATCAGTTGTAGCTGTTTCCTATTAGCACGTCTTTAAAGAAATTAAGTGATTTAAACATTTATCAGTTGTGGGTGTCTCCTATTAACACAAAAATGGCTCCAGGTTGATTTATAATTTTTTAAGAAATGGAAAGGTAAATTAACTTCAAATTCTTTGAAATAACTTTAGAATTGTTGAGATATTGAGATCAATTAGTGCTATATGTAGCACTTTCTCTCTCTAGAATTTTCACTAGGGTTTTAAGCTTTCTTTTTTCCCCTAATTTTTCCTAAAATCTACTTATTTCAATAAAAATTATTCATACCGCCTACCTTCCTTCTATTAGGATTTATCTTGTAAATTTTAAGCCATAAAATTTAAATTTTCTCCCTCTAAAAGAAGAAACCTTTAGTCTCAAAAGTCTAGAATTTCTTCATCAAAGTCTCCTATGCATTTTATGGGTTGTTAACACATCCCTAAATTCGAAAACTCATCCATCATTCCTTCTTTATGTAACAAGGGTTTCCCATGAAAGTTCAGTGCACATTCATGTACACATGATTATGCAATTACTCACACATTTAACCCTAACACTAATCTTTTTTAACCATGTTTTTTAAGGATTTTGGGTAATCTAATATGGGATAATCTAACAAAAAGGATGGAAATAGGTATGGGTGCAACTATGCCTTCTAGGTCTATATATTAATTTAGTTTGTTGTTACATTATAACATAAGACAATAACCTTAATAAATATTTAGAGACTCCTACGAGGTCATTTAAGGTCTAGGGCATCTACATATTTCATTTCCCAAAGATGGTGATATTTAGCTCATCTAAAATACCTAAAATCATGGTTAAGGTCATTTAGATTTAACTAATACTTTTTTGCTTTTTGTAAGTTCTACAGAGCCTAAGAAAACTAAGAAATGACAAATTTTAAAATACAACAGGAGAACAAGGGCCACAAGTACATTGTACTTCAAAATTTTTGAAAAAGAGATATTTGATCACTTACTTGTATAGAAGGTCTTGCAAATAGATGTGTATATGTGCTATAGTAGGTGTAGATGAACTCCCAAGCTCACAAATGATCTATATCTCCTTCTACCTTGATTTTAGTGCCCTACACAGGCTTAAATATGATGTAGATAACTAGTTTGACTAGCTAGGGTAGTACTATGGTATGTAAGATATGAAAGTAAGCACTGTAAGGCATAAATATGATAAATTATTAGCTACTGGGGGTGCCATGAATTAGGTGTGGAGACATGAAGAGATGGGGTCCCTTTTATAACCCAACACTCCTCCCATGCATGGGATCTACCATATATACCACATTTCAGGGTCCCAACCTACCATGCACTCCATACACATGAAATAACTCCATCAAAATCGGAGCTAAGGATGGCTAGACTAAAGCCTACTAATGCATGAGCCCATCATGCAACTAATGCAACTCAACAAAGGAAGCTTGACACCACCATGCAAAATACCACTAGCCCCAAAACCAACTATAATTATCACCTACCCAAAAACCATGTATGGCTATACCATTTACCATTTCTCATTTTGGTTTTCCATGGTCTTACCCAAGCCATTGAACCTTAGTCCATTTAATTAACTCTTCCATGGACACCCCTTAGTAGCTAAATTTAATTTCCTTGAGGTGCTAGTAATATTTTTTGGCCAAGCACATGATCCTAGGGTATATCCCATATTTCAATTTTAATTATGGACTTATTTTTCTCAAATTCTTTTAAGGTACATGCACATGTGCACATGGGTGCACCAATGTTAATCATTTTAATAATTCTAAGCAATGTATCTTAGGTAAATAAATTAATTTAAGCTAGGTATCAATTCTTTTTTTAACTCTTTAATTTTTCTCTAAACCTTCCAACTTATTTTTACACATTTTGAGGCTATTGAGTGTACACATTTTCAAGCTGTTAAGGAGTGTACACACATGTGCTTATGCCTAGTTTATGCAATTTCACCCATATAGAAAAACTTTTTCTAATAATTTCTTTTACAAAAAGTGTAAGGAAGGATCTTACATAACTCTCATCATCCAAAACTAGTCCAAATAAGACCTAACTTGACCAGTGTGCTTCTCAAAGTGTCAAGAACATAATGGATGCTTCAATCCCAATTTTTTTGGGAATAACTATTAAGTAAGGCTACTAAAATAGGCAATGACTCAAAACAATGTCGAATTGGGAGTAGCTTTTGTGGAGAGTAGTCTAAACTATTATTAAAACACGTGTAAGCTCAAATCTAAGAAAGATCTAATGGGGAGAGCTTTAGAGCCAAGTGTGGAAAGATAGAGGATTTCTATGTGAGGCCCATTTAGCTACCTCCACTTTCTATTCTAAAATCTGAGTTGATGGGGATGGACTTTGATGGGAATGCAAACCTTATCTGGAATGGATCAATCGACTTTGAGATAATAGATGCTTTCTTTTCAAAGTTTTTTGAGTCCTAGACTTGAAAACGAAATGATTCCAATCTTGATAGTAAGGATGCCTAGAGCATTTATAATATTGTGTATGCTTTATGTCTAATCCTTGATGAAGAACTTCTAATTCTAAAGTAAGCACTTGTAAAAATAGGTAGTGACCTAATATTGTCTGATCAGGACCAAACTTTCTATGAGGGTACCTCAAGCTATTCGCAACACTTTTCTTTAGTTTGATTTGAGGTGGCCGAATGGAGAGAGTTTTAGAGGTAGGTGTGGAAACCTGGAGGGTTTTTGTGCTAGGCTAGATCTCCTACCTTGTGTCAAGAGTCCAAAAAGTGAGTACCTCAAGTTGGGGTATGTGTATCAAGATTATTTTGTACAAAAGATTGTCTAATTTGGGTCAATCGCTAAAAGTTATGGTTTGGCAGGGAAATGCGAGAGTTTCGGCTCAAACTTGATCAAATTTTAGCCAGGGACAAGTGCATGTAAAGGGTTCTTAATCTAGTCCGTTTTAGAAGCAAACTATGTCGGTTTGGTTCAAGACGGGATACGGGGTTGGTCAACCTATTGGAGAACACTATTGGCACTTGAGATTCCTCTCCCACACTGCCCTTTGCTATTTTTAGCCAGGCATGAAAATGCAACTAGCTTAGGGAATGTGTAATATGGAAAAATAAGGTCTAGCTCAGTATATGGCTAGGCTAAGTGATAGTGACCATTGCCCAAGTGAGAAAAAAATGGAGAGAGATATGGAGCTGCGCATGGAAACATAGCCTCCCTCATCCATTTTTTGGTATGGAGCTATCTAGTAGTACCCAAGCACTCCGGTCTAGGATGTAAGCTGATGGAAACATAGCCTCCCTCATGTGTTTTTTTGTATGGTGCTATCTAGTAGTACCCAAGTACTTCAGTCCAAGATGTAAGTTGATGGAAACATAGCCTCCCTCATCCATTTTTTAGTATGGGGCTATCTAGTAGTACCCAAGTACTCCACCCAAGTACTCCATTCTAGGATGTAAGTTGATGTAAGTTCATGCGTGAGTAGACTTTATATAGCTTGATCTGATGTTTTGTCAACATTTAATATAAGCATAAACCACGAGATCTAGGTGAATGTGGGCAGTAAATCAACTGAGAAACTCTTCTAAGTTGGTTTAATTTTCACCCAACACACTTGAGTGGATGGATCTTGACATGGTCCTCTTCATGTGGGTTAACTAGGTTCAACTAGCACCAAATTTGACAGATAGATTACTGTGGTACAATGATTAATGACATTGCTAAGATACTTTGATTATGGTTATCTTGGTGGAGTTTTCTTTTGGGTTGATGTGGAAGGTTTTGGGCCCTCCTTGACTTTGGTTTCGTGGTGAGGCTGTAGGTTTGAGGCTCATGGGCATTATCGACGATGATGAGGTTAGAGTCTCTTGTGGAGTGGTTCTCGAGATGGATGAGGCCTTTGAGTATGTGGTTGTCTCCTTTGGACACATTTGTCGATGGTGAAGATGCATAGGCTCCGAGGCCTTTCCTTTGAGTTCCTTGTTACAGATAGATGGTTGGTGGGCTGTGGGAACTTCTTCAAGAATAGCTGTCGATTGCGAGGTTTTGGCATCAAACTAGTGAGGATGGGGTTGAAGAAGTAGATGCTCTAATGGAGTCAGTTGTTAACGCAGATGGTAGGTCATAGAGGGGCTTCGGTGGAAGAGGCTTGTAACCTTTTGCATTCAGCATCATAGAAATCCATTAAAGTTGGATCCTCTTCCTTGCAGTATGGTATTGTCAACTTTTTGTCATTGACCACCATGATGACTCTATCATTAGCAAAGCACAGTGGCGCTTGAAAAGCAATAGTCCATTTATGCCCCAAGATCAAATCTGCTTCCAAGACATACTCAACCACAAAAAACTTGCAAGTAAGGGGGTTAGTTTCAATATACATTGTAAGTTCAAAGTACCCCAAACATGGCATGTTCAAGTCTTGTGTAAAGGGAATTCTTTCAAGATGAGCCATGAGTGATGGTTGACCTAACAAATCCCATAACTCAAGGGTTATGAGATTGTGTTCTCGTGTTGAATAAAGCTATGCTTGAGCTGTGGTGATTTTATTTAAAATTTCCAATCCAACCAAAATCTTAGGGATCTTTTCAGTAAGATATGTTGGAAGTTCTAGCTCCTCCAAGGTCTCTTCCTCCCATATAGCAATTGTACATTGCCTGTAGGAGTATTCAAGGTGACTTTGTGCATAGATTCGTCAATTGAATACAACGATTCACCTATCCAAGTTCCATCAAGGACGACATCATACTCAAGGGAATCTAGGATAACATGGAATGTAAATTCCATATCTCCACCAATAGTTTGAGTAGTGTAGCTAAACCTAGAACATCAATGTTTTGTCCATTGGCTCCTTTTGCAAGACTATTGCTTGTAGGGATGAGTTTAGGTTGTCCCATTGACACCCAAGTGTCTATTGTCATGATGTTATGACTAGCTCGAGGGCTAATCAATGCATGTTTGCACTTAACATCATTGCGTGTAGGGAAATCCAACCATACCATAATAGAATCTTCCAAAGGAACCATGGATGTCTCAATTTCTATTTCAACTTCAGATCCAGTTAAACATGTAAGCACATTCAAGGGTACCATGGACAATTACCCATTTTGTACACTTAAGATGTTAAGAGTTGTATTTTGTGAGGCAAGTTGCATTGAAGCAACTCTTCTTGGAAATCTTGGAACATGTGATCAATGCCACATCGTTCACACATGGGTCACAAAGTGTCAGTGACTATGAGCATGGAAGTATTCCAAACTGTGTAGTCTGCCACCTTGTCCACGACAATAAAAATAGTAGAGTGTTCGATTAACTGCTTCCTAAGCAGTTTCTACCCTTTGGACTGTTTCTATTTGTTGCACGGAGATGGAGGTTTTGAGTCAATTGTGGATGAAGTGGGACACTTTTTAGTATCATGGTCAAAGGTTTTACAATATATGTAATATAGGAGAACATGTATGCACAATGAGAATTGGGATGGTCATAGTGATTGCACTCAACGCAAGGCATTTTTTTCCTCACTTGTAGAGGCATTAAGGATGTTTGGTTTCGAAGGATCTCAACCTCTCTTAGAGATGTTGGTTGTAAGGTTTTAAGCAAGGCTACATAGAATTCTGGGAATGGTAATTCCGAGATCATTCTTTCTTTAGCCATTGCTTCACTTGGTTTAGATTAGGAACACCTCGTAGCATGATCATCTTCCAGCATGTTATTATCTAAACGTATTGCTTCTTTACAACATTGATCGAATGTTTTCGAACTGGATACAATGATCAAGTTGTGTAAGCTGTTATTCTTCAATCCTAGCATGAAACATCTCTTCAATTGAATATCATTTAATGTTTCCCATGACTCACATCGTGAGTCTAAGAGATTTATCCGAAGGATAAAATCTCTAATGGATTCATTTGGTTGACGCTCAATTGAATAGAGTTCTTTTGTTGCACTCCACCGATCACCTTGTCTGGAAAAGCCATGTGTATAAAGGCTTATTTCAAGGTTTTGAAGTTGGTCTTGATAGCCGGCATCAATGTGATGAACCATCGACTAGCTTGTCCCTCTAAGCATAGGTTCAATGCATGTACCTTGTGGGATAGTTGGGATTTCGAAAGGCTTCATATCTCTTCTCAAACATTTGAATGAATTGAACAGGGTCTATTGTTCCGTCATATTTGCCCATAATTTTGGAAATCTGTACGGCCGTATTTCTATATGAGTCACTGAGGCCGTATGTGCGTGCTCTTGTTGGGAGAGACTCACTAAGTCCTTGGGCTACCCCCTGTCCTAGATTAGTCAATATGTCCAAGGTGTGGGCATCCAGGAAATGGTTGGTACTTATAGGATTTGTGGGAATGTTAGGTAAGGATTTGTGGGAATGTTAGGTAAGGGACCGATCCCGGTGGGATCGAAGTAATAGGGGGTGTAAAACTTGATGACACGCTTGTTATAGGCATAGCCAATGGTATTGGGAGGTGCATTTGTGACATAGATCTCAATGGCTCGAAGATGTCAGCCATTGGGTTCAATCCTTGTGTGATCCCTGGCAATCCCTCTATCGTGCCCATGTCAGAGTGCCTAAATGCTCCTTAATGAGCAAACACACATTTATTTATTTTTTTGCTTTTTATATTCTCTCACAGCCTATTACAGCCTCAAGAGGCCTGGCGTACTCTTCGTTAGGTCAAACGAGTGTCCGTTTGTCCTAAATAGCTTAGGCACTATATGCACGTGAATGACCTTTGAGATAAATTTTTGAAAAAAGTGTATGTTAGTAACTTCCCAGATGAAAGAGGAGGTCCTAAAACCTATTTTCCATCATTGTCTTAAGATGGAAAAAAATTCGTGAATTCTTTTCCTATTTCGTAGCATGTTTTTTAGGGTGTTCCAAAAGGAATTTTGAAAAACTTTGTATGAGAGAGTTGTAGTGTTTTTGGAGTACTACAACTTTGTTTTCCTGAGTCGTCCATGATTTTGTTGTTTATACCCTCAAAAAGTAGCCCGAATATGGCTCGTCATCGTTTTCTCGTTGTTTTTTTACGATTTTTCATGGTTTTGGGCTGTTTTTTGCCTCAATTTTTGGGCAAAATTTTTGAGGCTACTAGTCAGAGGCCAAAATGATTGATTTTGACTTCAGACGGCCTTAGTCCAAAGTCAAAGAGCTCGATGTCAGCTTTTCGATGAGCCCTAGAGCACCTTCATTGGATATACGGTTTAGGAGATACGGGCCTTCAAACAGGGGTGTTTACCGAAGTATTTTTTTTGGCGCGGGTTCCGAGGGCGTAAACTCTTAGGCTATGAAGTTGCAGAAATGGTTCACGCGTGAACCGGACTGCACGAAAAAATTAAATTGGGCTTTTTTTGCGCGAGTTCCGAAGGCGTGAACCCTTAGTCTGTGAAGTTGCAGAAATGGTTCACACGTGAACCGGACTTTACGAAAAAATTAAATTCAATTTTTTTTTACGCAGGTTCCGAGGGCGTGAACCCTTACTTAGTCCATGAAGTTACAGAAATGGTTCACGCGTGAACTCCGAACGTCACGAAAAAATTAAATTCCATTTTTTTTGGATGCGGGTTTTGAGAGGGCATGAACCCTTAGTTCGTGAAGTTACAGAAATGGTTCGCGCGTAAACCAGACTTCAAGAAAAAATTAAATTTGATTTTTTTTTATGCGGGTTCCAAGGGCATGAACCCTTAGTCCATGAAGTTGTAGAAATGATTCACGCCGTGAATTATGGACTTCACGAAAAAATTAAATTCGATTTTTTTTCGGTGCGGGTTCCAAGGGCATGAAACCTTAGACCGTGAAGTTGCAAAAATGGTTCACACATGTGAACCAAACTGGAATTCCGTGAAATTGCAGGTTTTGACCCCGTGACGTTGCAGGTTTTGACCTCAATGGTTTGTTGATTTTAATTGATTTTATAGGTCAGCTAGGTCATGACTTGCGAAGCAACAGGTTCTTGTGCACTTATTTCTCACATCAAGAGGGGTGACAAGAGCATTGTTATTTTGTCCTTGATGCACTCATAAGTCTTTGTTTGCAGACGTGGGTATTGATTCTTGAATTTTTTGCTCACATGTTGTCGAGGCAGTGGATAAGACTGCTCGTTAGTTACCATTAGGGTCGCTTGAACACACAAGCTCTTGTGTAGGTGCTAAATGCACGAGAGTGGTTGAGTGACTTGCTTGGTGTTGCTTGGGCCTCGAACTTTAGGTGAAGCTGTTGGGGTTGAAGTCGGTGATGAGGCTTTCTTCACGTTGTTTGATTTTGGCAACCATATGATGGGATTACCATCATAGTACCCTTGTTATTGAAGCACATGCACAAGCACCCATCTTTGATCAACATTATAAAAAAGTGGCGGATGTGCTTGGTGTTAAGGTTTCCTTGTTTATGCAAGCTTAGGGGACTTTGTGATGCGCTTGGGGATCCAAGCTTTGGTATTTCTTTGGTAGTATCGCTTGCAGTAATGTTTTTGGTACCCACAGTTGTTGACTTTGGTAGTATCCTTGTGCTTGCAGTAATGTTTTTGGTGCCCACAGTTATTGACTTGGTGGAGTTCTTTGAGGAACTCGCATAGGTTTTTGTGGACAGTGTTGTGGAGTACTTTCCTTTTTTCTTGGCCTTTGAGTGCTACGCGTTGAGGAAGAGGTTTTGACTGTCGAGGCACCCAAATTTGTATTCATAGTAGCCTTGAGCTACAAGTAGCTGCTTTGCCACTAACATCTTGATACTATTAAGATACATTGATTCTGGTTGTCGTAGTGGAGTTTTCTTTTGGGTTGATATGTAAGGTTTAGGGCCCTCCTTGACTTTGGTTGGCGCGATGAGGCTATAGGTTTGAGACTCATGGGCATTGTTGAGATGATGAGGCTAGAGTCTTTTGTGGAGTGGCTATCACAATGACTAGGTCTTTGAGTATGTGGTTGTCTCCTTTGGTGAGGTTTGTCGATGAAGATATCTCCTTTGGTAAGGTTTGTATTATAAGAGATATTCACTTATATACGTGGCCATAAGTGTTCACACTCACTTAAATTGTGGCCGATCGGGCACTTTAGGCTCCTAATGCTATTACAATGACTACTTTTATAATATATCCATGAAGTACATCACTTAGGACTTCATCCTTGCTTGCTACCACACGCACTTGAAGCGCGAATAGCCATATGTACTTTGTCACATCATTACGGGCGCCCGTGCAAGTTGTAGCTTTGGACACTATTGCTTTATATCTTGAATGTATGACCCTTTGGTGTTAAGGGTCATACATTCAAGATATGACCCTTTGGTGATTCTTTGGTAAGTAGAGAGGAGGGACGAGTACCCATAGTGCAATGCAATAGTGTGGCAACGCTCGCCGGGAGGTGCGGGTGGAATTGCTTCTCAAGTGTTGAAATATACAAGTGAATAGGGTGTGTGCGGGAACAAGCCCTTGGCAAGAGACTATAAAAGAGAATCTGTAAATGTGAGAGAACTTGTGAAAAGGTAAGAAGAATCTACTGGGAGAGAATAAAGGGTAGTATGAGAAGATTTAGGAAGTGTGGAGATATTCTAGGAGAGGTGGAGAGAATCAAGCAAAAGAGGTGGAGTGAATCAAGGAGAAATTAGTGGGATTAGATGCTTGGATGTAAACTCTATAAATTGAGGCATTGGCCTAATGAGAATTTGCTGGTTTTTTATTATCCATGATTACATTAAGCTATTAATTAATTACTCACTAATCACATCTTAATTATTATCTAATCACTTTGTTAATGATGTTGATTCTAGCATTTGATCCACCATAGCTCATCACATTGCTGTAATTTTAACATGGTATCAGAGCCTAGCCTAGAATCCATCAAGTTTATGAGCCCATTATCTAGTTAATTAGAATTAGTAGATAATTAGAAAATAATCAATTTTTTAGTTATTTTCAAGAAGCCTTCTATACCGGTGCTCCAGCCAAGCTAATCAAAAGCGCAGACCGCCAAGAAACGCAGCAGTTCCAAGCTAATTTGTAGGCATCGTTTTTTTGGAGAAAATATGAGAGTTCTACTTCATCAAATTAAATTGATCTAATTCCTCTTAGCTCCAGGGGTTTTCAAGCATGCTCTACAAGCTGGTGAAGTCAAAATTTGATTTGATTAAGTCTACAGTGAGATCCAAGCTCTTCATCAAATCTGTAGGTGACTTTGGTAAAACAGAGATTAAGCATTCAATGTTTGTTCAAATCTTGTGTTTCTTAGCTTAATCCTCTACTCCTCTAATTGCTATTGATGGCCTTAATGAAAGAATTTGAGCTCATTTGAACTCTAAGGCCTCAGATCTGGGCTCCTCACATACTCTATTTTTTACACACAAAACAGAGGATTAATTTACTAATCGGTGCTCAATCAGCACTGTATTTTGGTGCAATTGAGGGTTCAAATTAACCATTAGGTATCTGATATAGATCCCTATAACTTCAGATTGTAATTCAGAGTAAAAATGGAATCAGACACTGCCCTTATCCAGAATAAGGCAAGAGGTAATACCTCCCACATAGATTTGGGTTTGCATTGCATAATGATACAAGATAAACATCAAAAGCCCAAAAGAACTATCAACAAAACATTTAAACATGTTGCTCACATGGAGCAAGAAGAACTGACAGACAAGCTCATGGCCCCAGCCATGAAAGAAGATCTCTTTCCAAGAGGAAGATCCACACCAAGAAGAAAAGCTAGAGGAAGCATTGAAGGAAGACATGGACACGAGAAGAGAAGCTGCCATGACAAGAAGACTAACGACAAGAGAAGATGTGAGGCTCCAAAGAGTGAGGAGCCATGTGAAAATCTCTGAGAGAGAGAGAGTGAGTCTTCCTTTTCTCCGAGCGAGATGAAAAAACCGAGCGAGGAGCCATGTGAAAATCTCTGAGAGAGAGAGAGAGAGAGTCTTCCTTTTCTTCGAGCGAACCTTTTTGAGCGAGATGAAAAAACCGAGCGACACGTGCCAAAGCACATGATATAGAGCAAGACAAATTCAATGACAATATCTAGTCACTAACACCAATATCATATATACTCCTTATACACACATACACACACACACACACACTCTCTCTCTCTCTCTCTCTCTTTCCCCACACACAAAACTACTAAGGTTAAGAGACAAGATAGTTATTGTTCTAAAGCAATTACAACAAAAATATTTTCTCGATTTTTTAGATTTTTAGATTGGTTGTCTAGGACAGACAACCCATGGAAAGACTTGCTCATCAATCGCTCGTTGACCCAAGACATGTAATCTCTTGACTTGTTTTAATATATCAACATGTGTCTAAATGGTTCATTCTTAAAAGATGTTTTGATATGTAAATATGTTTCTAAATGGTTCATTCTAAAATTAGACACATGGCACCACTAGACTAGGTCTTTGATATATGCACACCATGAAAGGAGGTTTTAATGACGGTTAATCCAAAGCAATAAGAGAGAAAAATTTCTTGCAAATATCATTTTTAGCAAACACCATATGATCATTAACAAATTGTTCAAGTCTATCACTGATAGAGAGAATGCCACAACATCAATGCTTCTCTCCATGGACCTCACATGGATTCACACTCATCGTCCATAAAAAGACAACGTCTTCATTGTGGCTCTAAGGAGCCAACATCAAAGCATGGATCTTCAGCCATTCTCCTCGCCGTCGCTACTTCTGCGTACATAGGCAGTACACTTCTAGCAATACAACAAAGCACGAAATCAACACTTTTCATGGCTATCACTACTCATCACATATGTTCAGCATGTACTAAAAACTAGATTCCAGCAACAAACTACTATCCTAATGATCAAACTGAGCTCACGTAAGTCCATCACGTAAGTCCATCAATACAACAAATAATAGTTAGAACTACTATAAATTGTATCAACATACCAAAACTTTAAGTGACTTCTACATGAAAGAGATCAAATACTGACTAGTCATACGGGTTTTCACCCGCTTTCTCGTCCACCTCCTCACCAAGCATTGAAGAACCGGCCTCCATACTTGGCCCTTGCATGGCCTGTGCCAGTAATGGCTGCACACAAGAGCTAATGATGTCATTGTCCATGTCAAGGGAGCCGCGCACACACGACCAGTCCTGATGCATGCCTTGAGAATGGGTGCAGTACCACAACCCAGCTCAAGGCAAACACCCTCCTTGGGACACAGGAGCTCTAAGAAGCATGGCTCCTCTCCATGCCTACTCTCCAATCTCTATCGTCAGGCCTCACCACACCTAGCATATAATGACACTGTCCATCTCTATCGTCAGGCCTCTTGGCCCTCACCACACCTGGCATATAATGACACATGACACTGTCCATCGGATGCATGCGAAGAGACTGAAATAGTGGCATGCTCTCTGCCACGTAGACACGGGGGTCCGTTCCATGATGCCGTATCATGAACAGCATCAAAAGCTTTGCCTAAGAAAACATAAGGTATATCAGATAGATAAATGCATTGCAAACATTTAGAAATACACAATACCATGAGGCAAACTTAAAAAAATATACCTCAACCTGGGAACCACCAACATCGTAACACCCAAAAGAAGGCTCATGCTCTACCACCACTCAGCGATGTACATCTAGATCTGAAACACGGGTGTATCTCTCCACCCATCCAATAGAATCCCCTGCACAGATAATAAAGCTTGGAGCCATGTAGTTGGTGGGCACTTGTTAAAACTATAAACATGACATATACATTTACATTGCAAGTACCTGCAAAGGAAGCCATGACTAGTAGCCAACCACAATCTGCCAATGTGGAGGCAGCAAGAGCAATCCCAAATCGTACATGCTCCTCTATTAGCCTATCCCATATTGGACATGGCTCTCCACCACGAGAAAGAACACCACATGGAAGATCCAAAAATATGAAGTCTGAAGCCCATGTGACAACCCTACCCTTCTTGACATACTGCCTCTCTGTGGGCCTCACTCATGTCATATGCTCATGTATCAAAGTAAATGTAGAATTCCTCAAGCCACTTGCAAAGTCTTTTGCAATGCATATATAATCCCCGACGACAACGATACACCTACTTCCAACATCTGACAATGGAGAAAGTGCTACATGCTCCTCTAAGAACAAAAAGGTTTTACTCTTCTTAAGTGTTTTCCTCCCTATAGTGGGTGTTGTGTTCTCCTCCTCATCCTTAAGGTCCATCTTCTGCTTCATCATTCAATTTCTCCTTTCCTTTTACTTCTATAAAATTTGCTTATTTAGAATTATTGCTAGCTCTTATTATTTTCAAACGACCATTTTTCATGCGTGCCTCGTCCTTCCTGTGGTCCATCTTCATCTTCTTGTAAATCTCCTTTTCCCTCTCAAGTGTGTGTCCAGAGTCTAGATTGATCCACCATGGACATTGCTGCAACTCCCATTCGGATAGTGTGTGCATGGGAGGGGGTGCATATAAACCCCCTCGTTTTCAGCCAATACAGCCCATTTTCTAGCTCTGATAGGAAGAGCATCCATGAACCCGAGTCTCTTCAAATAGTTGTACCTATAGCCACATTCCCAAACAAAGTACTGTAAGGAAAACATTGAATTGCATAATTCCTAACCATTGCAAAACTATAGACCAAGTACTTGACACTAGTCACTGAGACACTGTCTAAATCAAATTTAATTCTCTTAATGCTTTGAGGTCTTCACTATAGACTTAAGGCTAACATTTTTAGACACCAATGTGTAAAGGTCTTTAAAAACTAGCATCTGAGAATAGCAAATATACCTGTAAACTAGTCTTTGTGCAGCCAATTGCACCAAGTCTAAATTCTTCAATGCTTTTAAATCATCTCCTTTCTCCTTTGAATCTGCACGAACTTCTAAAGAAAACAAATGTTTTCTTCCTTCAAGCATCTGAGAATAGCAAATATACCTGTAAACTAGTCTTTGTGCAGCCAACTGCACCAAGTCTAAATTCTTCAATGCTTTTAAATCATCTCCTTTCTCCTTTGAATCTGCACGAACTTCTAAAGAAAACAAATGTTTTCTTCCTTCAAGCTTGACCTCCTCAAAGTAGTCTCAAAGTAGTCAAATAATGTGATGCATGGAATGTTCACACCCCCAGGGACATCCACAAAGTCAGGTAAGATACTTTGGGCCTTTTGAAATATTATCTCCAACATCACCTCTCTTTTTAGCCATCTATAGTAATATAAAAAAACATGTTTTTAGTTTCTCAAATTTAAAGGCACAACATATGGCAGTTGAGATTCTTAAAGTAAGCATAATATTACGCACAATCTATAATGATGATCACCCCGAGGAAGGCCAAAGGAGATTCTAGTAGCCTTATTTGACTCAAGCAAGGACATCCAATATGTCTTTGTGGCCAAACAAACATTACAAAGGGCAAGCATGTTTAACTTCTCCAATGTGACATAGCTGTCAGAATCCCACTTTAGAGAGAATCCCACTTTAGAGACAATAGTTTCTCTCGCCACTCACCTCCTAGCTTGGGATCAATGATATTAAGAATCTACAATCAATCGTTTATTCTGACATAGCTGTCAGAATCCCACTTTAGAGAGAATAGTTTCTCTCGCCACTCACCTCCTAGCTTGGGATCAATGATTTAAGAATCTACAATCAATCGTTTAAATTTAGAGCCATCAATTAGAAGAGCTTTGCTCAATTTATCCGAAAATGAAAAAGACACTCAATTAAAAATGTAAAAATAGCAGAAGTCTTTACCTTTGATATCCTCTCTCCATAACGTGAAGCAAGCTCATTGACATAGGTCTCTTGATTTAGAGCCATCAATTAGAAGAGCTTTGCTCAATTTATCCGAAAATGAAAAAGACACTCAATT
Organism: Cibotium barometz; assembly: GCF_041138505.1. Classification (NCBI taxonomy): domain Eukaryota; kingdom Viridiplantae; phylum Streptophyta; class Polypodiopsida; order Cyatheales; family Cibotiaceae; genus Cibotium; species Cibotium barometz. Next base: position 29,722,517 of record NC_141046.1, read on the forward strand.
AAAAATGTAAAAATAGCAGAAGTCTTTACCTTTGATATCCTCTCTCCATAACGTGAAGCAAGCTCATTGACATAGGTCTCTTCTGCCTTCTTCAGCTCACTTTGAGACAAAGTAAGCTTTACTTGATCTGTTTTCTTTGCAAGAGCCTGACTTATTTTAACCTTTTTAAGACAAACAAGAACCATTCAAATTTTAAGATGATTAAAAGCAATGAAAACATAGGAATGCGTATTGTATACTTACATTATAAACAAGTTTTGCCAAGTAACGCCTTGTCAAAGGGTACTAAGTGTGTTTAGACTACTCAACAAAAGAGACTTAGTGAGTCATAGAAGAAGAAAGACTTCATTAGCAACATTCAAACAAAATACAAAAGTGGTAAACACTTACACATTCATCCTTTGCAAGCTTGATAGAAGAGCAATTTCGCTTACTTTTGTGGGATCAATCATTGTGCAAAGGACTCGACAGTGTTTACCTCTATTTCTTTCATATGACTCCTTGATAGCCTGCATCCATGCAACTGTGCGGTGATTGCCCTCCCAGACAAAAAACATTTTTCCAAACAAAACTTGTAATTCTTGTTTTTTCTGTAACTCCTCTTCAAATTGAATATTAACCTCTTGCCAAATGCCATCCCATTTCATCGCAATATCCTCAGAAACAACTCTCTCCTCATGGGAACAAGTCCATATAGAGACAATAAATGCACCCTTCTCTGCAATGTACCCCTCTCTTCCAAAAGCTGTTTTTAATCCACTCACATCATCTCTCAAACCTCTAACCCTGGCATAGGGTATCAATCTACAAAGAGGAATGGGAGGGTAGTCGAAACAGCTAAATAACCTAGTTTTCCTTAAGATATCCTCTCCCTTATCCATATATATATTTACCTCCTCTCCACTATCATCCAATGGTGCAATCTCAGGCCGCACAATATAAGGTACAATTTGTAAACATGCTTCTACCTCTCCCAACCCATCATCGGGTTGACTCTCTACCTCCAATCCAATGTCTGTTACATCATGGATATTAGCCTCAGCCGCTCTACTGATAGTGTCTAGTGTATCTGCATGGGAATCTTCAATATCCAAAGAGGTCGAAGTAATATTCCTCGAGCTACTTGCTCCTTTTCTACCTCTTTTAGCTCGAGATGAAGCCTTTGAGATCGGGCTGAAAGCACAAAGTTATAATAAAATAGTGTATGAAATAAAGGAGATGTAAATAACTCACCACAATTTCAACCATTCATTTCTTATATCAAGACATACCTCAATGGTGGTTTCTTGAAAGCCTTTGGTGCCATGACTACTTTTATTCTATGAATAGATGTAACAAGATGTGATGAGAATCAGATAAGTGTGAATGAATGGATGGGTGGTTGTGATGTGAATAGAGGTGATGAGATGTGAGGTGAATAGATGTGATGAGATGTGATGTGAATCAGATAGATGTGAATGGATGGATGGATGTGATGTCCACATGTATCCATATCTCATCACATCCATTCACACCTCATCACATTCATCCACATCCATCCATTCATTCACATTCACATCTATCCACATCCATCCATTCACTCACATGCACATCTATCACTTCAGATCTCATTCTCATCCATTTACATCAAATCACCCTCATTCACATATCATCACATCTCATCTCATTCACATCCACATCCATTCACATCACATCACATCTCATCATATCCACTCACATCACATTCACATCCACATCCATTCACATCACATCACATCTCATCACATCCACTCACATCTCCTCACATCACATTCACATCTCATCTAATCATATCGCATCTATCACTTCACATCTCATTCTCATGCATTTACATCAAATCACCCTCATTCACATATCATCACGTCTCATCTCATTCACATCCACATCCATTCACATCACATCACATCTCATCCACATCTCATCACATCCACTCACATCACATTCACATCCACATCCATTCACATCACATCACATCTCATCACATCCACTCACATCTCCTCACATCACATTCACATCTCATCTAATCATATCGCATCCATTTACATCCCATCACATTTATTTACATTCATTCGGCTCTACATCACATCTTATCACAGCCACTTTGAGTATTGTTTCTACTTTAAGGAATCTTACATCCTCTCCCACTTGAAAAACGCGAGATGTCCTCATCTCGTAGGTGGAGTATGATCTCTTTCATCTTCTTCTTCTTCTTCAATTGCTTCCAGCGTTACTGCCTTGGAAGTGGACGGTCGATTTGGGAACATCTCTCTTCGACTTCCCTTATTCTGAGGCGGAGGTCTTGTATTACTTTGGATTGAAACTGCGGGTTGGTTAGAGGGTCTACCTCTAGGATTTCCTTGATTTTGGCAGAAAGGAACCTGATTACTCTGGAAGGAAGGAGTTGGAGTCTGGAATCTTGGTCCCTGATTTCCCCACCCCAAAAACCTTGATCCAAAAGGGGTTGGGCAATCCATACTGCAATGTCCAAATCCTTGACAATTATAGCATTTCACTTCCTTATTAAAGGGTGGAACTTCTGAAGTTGAATTCCAGGGGATTGAGTTCCGAGAAAGGGACCTTTCTTCCATTCTAGAACTTTGCATATTCTGAGCTTGACCTTGTAGTCCCTTAGGCGGTGGAAGGTTGGAATCACCTTTTGGAGCTAGAAATCTTTTGAAAGATGATGGTGCTAGCTTCGGCACGGGACCTTAACATCAAAGGCCTTCGGGAAATCCTTCGCCATCTGCACTGCTTCGGCCATGGAAACTGGCTTGGCATTCTTCAGTAGGATATTCAAAGGTTTGTCCAAACCCCAAATGAACCTGGCCATCAGCTATTCTTTCTCTAGCAGTGGCGAGTATTTGAGGAGGAGAGAGAATGCTTGGTGGTACACTTCAATATTTCTGGTCTCCTGGGTTAACTCTAAGAACTCAAGTTTTCCCCTTCACCCTTGAAAGGTTCCAGGCGGTAGAAATCTATGAAGAGTTTTACGAACATCCAAGTCGAGCTCTTCCTCATCGCGTTGGGGGTAATCATTCCTACCACGAGGACCTCGATCCATGACCCTATCAATACAAAAATTCTTGTTAAGTCCCTTTATTATAATTCAAATCCGACTTTAGATCCAACTGATTCTGGGGTTCTTTAGATTGGTCAATCCCCCACAGAATCCTAGGATAAAGATCCCTTCTGACAAAAGAACATCAATAGGGTAAAACTAACCTATCTCACGATGGTCTAAACCCAGCTCACATTCCCTATTGGTGGGTGAACAATCCAATTGAAACACCCTCGACCTATTCTCAAACTTTAAATAGGTAAGCGGCCGGGGTTGCTCTGTTGAACCTCGAGCTCCAAGTGGGCCATTTTTGGTAAGCAAAACTGGCGATGCGGGATGAATCGAAAGCCGGGTTACGGTGCCAAACTGCATGCTAACCTAGATCCCACAAAGGGTGTTGATTGATTAAGACAGCAGGACGATGGTCATGGAAGTCGAAATACGCTAAGGAGTGTGTAACAACTCACCTGTCGAATCAACTAGCCCTGAAAATGGATGGCGCTGAAGCGCACGACCTATACCCGGGGGGCCGTTTCACTCGGGCTCGCGCTCGGAGCTGCGCCAGGACCCCCACGCCCTCCTACTCACCTGCCGGGTATAGGTCGTGCGCTTCAGCGCCATCCATTTTCGGAGCTAGTTGATTCGGCAGGTGAGTTGTTACACACTCCTTAGCGGATTTCGACTTCCATGACCACCGTCCTGCTATCTTAATCAATCAACACCCTTTGTGGAATCTAGGTTAGCGCGCAGCTCGGCACCGTAACCCAGCTTTCGGTTCATCCCGCATTGCCAGTTCTGCTTACCAAAAATGGCCCACTTGGAGCTCCCATTCCACACTGAGGTTCAACAGAGCAACCCCGGCTGCTTACCTATTTAAAGTTTGAGAATAGGTCGAGGGTGTTTCACCCCCGATGCCTCTAATCATTCGCTTTACCCGATAAAACTGCGACGAGCCTCACCTATCCTGAGGGAAACTTCGGAGGGAACCAGCTACTAGATGGTTCGATTAGTCTTTCGCCCCTATACCCAAGTCTGACGAACGATTTGCACGTCAGTATCGCTACGAGCCTCCACCAGAGTTTCCTCTGGCTTCGCCCTGCTCAAGCATAGTTCACTATCTTTCAGGTCCCAGCAGGTACTACTTACCAAAATCCGCTTGAGGTTGGATGGTAGAGTCTATATCCCTTGCTTTCTGAACTTGCTTTCTGAACTGTATCCCACAAATATGCATTTAACTGCCTTATCATCAAGCTTACTGCGTTGTTGCTTAAGCACAAGAGCATAAGCAAGACAACCAAAAACATGCAAATGAGCCACAGAAGGTTCCTGCCATGCCAAACTTCATAAGGAGTTTTAGTTTTAGACTACAAGGCCTTGGTAGGGCATTCAACACATAGTTTGCGCACATAGTTGCCTCTAACAAAAAATCATGAGGTAAATCTTGGGCTTTCACCATACGTTGTGCCATCTCCATGAGAGACATGTTCTTCCTCTCAGCCATACCATTTTGTTGAGGTGTGTATGGCATTGTACATTGATGCCTTATGCCTTTTTCAGCCATATATACATGAAATTCCTTGAACATATACTCCCCCCCTCGATCTAAACGAAGGGTGCCAACTTTACATTCACATGCATTTTCAACCATGGATACGAAGTGCCTAAAGCACAATAAAAGTGACGAAGTAGAGATATCCCCCAATAGATGGTGTCCTCATAGGACCACATACATCACTATGTGGCTATAATTTCTTAATAGTTCTCACAAATCCATCCTTTGGAAATGATGCCCGATGCATTTTACCAAGAATACACCCCTCACATACATGTCTAGTAGGGGTGTCAAGAGTTAGCAACTCAGACACCATATCATGCCTTTGAAGGCATAACAAACTGCCATAATTCAGATGGCCAAATCGTGCATGCCATAATTCTACATCACTCATAGCACTAGTCGTAGAGACTGAGCAAGCATCATGTTACAACTTCTCAAATACATCCATCTTATATAGGCCATGAAACAATGTACCTGAGGCAATGATAGAATAACCATCATTTCTATCCTGAACTGTACATCTGTCATCCATAAATTTCACCATCAAGCCTGACAAGGCTAAGGCTAAGCAAGTTCTTCTTAATGCCTGGCACATATAAAACTTTCGAAAGAGTAAATGTGCTCCCATTTGCAGCAGTGAGCACAACTCTACCAACTCCTTTGTCAGGATATGAGGAACCATTTGCACATATGACAGTTCCTACACTTGGGACAGATTCCAGAGATGAGAATAAACTTTTTTGTGAAGTAATGTGCTTACTAGCACCACTGTCAAAGTACCAAGCATCCGATTCTGCCACCACTGACATGCATACATCATGAACAGAAGGGTCATAACTACAATGTACAGTCCATGCCCAATCATCTGGAGAAAAACTTGCAGATTCCTTCTACTTGGTGCAGATGCCTCAGCCAACCATGCCCGATTCTTTCTTTTTCTCCTTCTCTAGTCTTTTCTTGCACTCATGTATGTAGTGCCCTGGTTTCCTGTAATAGTGACACTTGCCCTTCTTTTTAGGCTTATCATCCTCTTTCTCTGCATCCTTACTTGAGGATTCTTATTTTGGCTTATAGCCACCATGCAAAGAAGTTTTACCTTTGCCTTTCTGATTGGCAACAAAAGCTTGGTCACCAACTCGCATATTAGATCTGTTTTGCCTAGACTGCTCTTCTTGCAAGAGTACTAAAACCAGCTCATCAAATGTAAGGGCATTTGGATTTTCCTTCATCATGAGTCTAAGGGTAGAGGCAAAACTCTGATAAGAATCTGGCAATGCATTAAGAATTGTGAGCACCAATGTACGATCAGGATATATCTCATCCACACTAGCAAGCTGCTCCTTATGCTTTATACATAGAGGCTTTATGGATAAAGCCTCTATGCATAAGGCATAAACATCATGCTTAAGCCTCTAAGCATAAGGCTTAAACATTATGCTTAAGCCTTATGCATGGAGGCTTAATACTTAAGCCTCAAAGCTTTATGCATAGAGGCTTTATGCATAAAGCCTCTATGCATAAGGCTTAAACATTATGCTTAAGCCTTGAGAGTAAAGGCTTTATCCATAAAGCCTTTATGCATAAGGCTTCATGCAATAAGCCCTTATGCATAAAGCTTAAGCATAAAGATTTCATCAATAAGCCCTTGTACACATAAAGGCTTATATTCCCATAAAATTTCTTTGCACATTTGTGAGAAAGGTGCCCTCCAGATGAGAAGCTCTACTGACTTATGGTAGTGCTGTATCTCCTGGAAAGCCTTGTACCTTGAGCGTCTCCTCCGGGCGGGGCCACGAGAGGAAGACAATCAATGGGACGTGGTTGTAGGGGGTGAGGCTTGTAATAGGTCGACTTCCTTCTGTTTCTTTTTGGGGCCGGTCCTTCTTCATCTTACTCCCCTTGCTGCTCTTGTTGTTGCTCTTACTCTTGCTCTTGCTCTTGCTCTTGCTCTTGCTCTTGCTCTTGCTCTTGCTCTTGCTCCTGCTACTCCTCTTGCTCCCCTTGTTGCTCTTGATGTTGCTTACATGACCGAATATGAGGAATAATGCTTCGCTTCACAGAAAGTGCAAGCAATGCAAGTGCATGTGCATCTCTTCCATCCCTTCTCATTTGAGCAACAGTGGGAGGTACTGGTGGTGCATGTGGAGGAGCCACATCTGTATCAGATTCTACTTCAGATGTACTTGCAGCACCTGGTTGCACTGGTAGTTGTGAAATAGGACGAGTTTCACTACCACTGACCACTTGGTTGCACTGGTAGTTGTAAATTAGGACGAGTTTCACTACCACTGACCAAAGGCCTTTAGCAACCAGTACATGCCTCATCATATAAGACCATAATGGGTAGTTAGTCTCATCAAGTTTGTCCTCAGCAGACATCATGTTGAATACATCACTACTGCTAGCCAGGCTTTTTACCAAATGCAAAATCTTTCAACACACTACAAGTACTTAGTATTCACTGGTGGATGCAACCCTGGATGGCTACCAATTGATTGAATCACCTACAAAGTGTATGAAAAATAACACAGAGTAGAGAATAGAGTGTTACTGGCAAAAGTATGATGGTCGATGTTGTTGAAGATACTATGGATGCTGCTGTACACCAAATCTTTGCCACTACACAGCCCAAACACCCAAAATCGAGCAGAACCAATCCAAAATGACGCCTCTCAAGAACGTCTGCAGAAACCTTGTGGTGCCCAAAATGCGCCCAAATCGCGCTGCAGACCTCGAAAATTTTGTATACATTATATACAACACACTACAGTTTACACCTTCTTCTCCTAAGAGGGTATCTCAATTGGAGACAGAAAAATAGGGTCGTGTGATGAGGGAGGTAGAAAAATAGGGTCGTGTGATGAGGGAGGCAGACTACTAAATCAGGTGTCAAGGAAGCTAGCTCTAATACCAATTGTTGGAATAAGTGTTAGGGTTTCAACAATGGACACACACAAGATAGAGAAGCTTGAGAGAACACAAACTCACTAGAATAGAATGAACAAATGCGTGCCAGCAGATACAAAAGATAAGTATACACCCCAAAATGAGTAGATAAACCTCCTAGTGAGGGAAAAAGTACCCCGGCGGTCCTAAGTGTGTTCACACACATCACTACCATATAATGCTACATGGTGGTCTAGTCATGGTTAAGGATAGATTCTGGGACTAAAATTTTTGAGTCTCATTTTAAAAGAGGTGGATCATTTAGAACAGAATAAAGTGGAAGAGTTTCCTTAAATGGGCGTAGTAAATTGATATGGAAGGAGTTGTGTATATGCCAGTGAGGCGGAATGTCTAATCTAAAAGGATTGTCATTGATTTTCTTGAGAATCTTGAAAGGCCTATAAAAACATGGAGCGAGTTTAAGCTTGAGGTGCTTTTCAATGCTCTTAACTCTATGTTTTCAATTTTTAACCAAATGATGTCATTCTCTTGAAATTACATAGGCCTTTGCTTCTTGTTTACTTGTTTTGTATATCTTTCTTGAGCTTTTTGAATAGATTGAGCCACTTCAGCCAAAATTTGGGTATGATCTCACGGCAAAATGGTATGTGGTGTGGCTGGAACTTGTGTTCCGATTCTAGAAGTCGGAGCAGGTAAATTTTTACTATAGACAACTTCAAAGGATGCCTTTCTTGTAGGCAGAGTGGGTGGTATTATCATAAGCATATTGCAAAATGTGCAAATGCTCATCCCAATTAGAAGGTTTGTCAATGGTATAGGCCCTCAAAAGGTCCATGATAGTGCTATTAGTAGCTTCAGTCTGGTTATTGCTTTCTGGTGGAAAGCAGAACTAAAGTCCATCTTAGAGCCTAAATTTGAAAACAAAGCTATCCAAAAATGATTGTAAAAGCGAGAGTCTCTATCAGAAACAATTAGTCTAGGAAAACCATGATGAGTGAAAACAATTTTAATAAATATCTTTCCAGCAAGTGGAGCACTCAATGTCTTCTTGTATGCCACAAAGTATGCTTGTTTGTTAAACCTATCTACTATGGTCCAAATCATGTCATTATGCGAGAAAGCAGTAGGTAATCCCGTAATGAAATCCATTAAAATTTCTTCCCACGGACCATTCGGAATTGGCAATCAATAGTCCATATGATTTTCCATGATGATGCTCGACACATTGACAAATAATGCAATCAGAGACATATTTTACAATATCTTTTTTCATGTTAAACCAATAAAAAAGTTTTTCACATGATGTCAAAGTAGAAAGTATGCCACGATGCCCAACATAAGGTGGTTCATGCATTTCTTTTGCAAAACACTATGCCTAAATGGTGCAGTAATGCATAATCTTTTCTCAAAGAATATGAAACCGTCAGCATATGAAAAACTATTAAGAGGCAAATAATTATTATGTTCCAATCATTTGAAAAATTAACATCATGGGCATGATTGTCACACATATCATCAAAAGATTCAATGCAAACAGCAGAAATGTTATTAATTGACGGTCTATGGCTCAAAGCATCTACAACATTAGCACGACCCAGTTGATATTAGATCATGGGGTGAAAACTTTGAATGAAGGAAGCCCATTTAATATGATGGTCAGAGATCAAGGGCTGACTAAGTAGGTGTCTAATGCTTTGTTGGTTCAGTCTTAATCAAGAGTAATGAACGCATGAGGTAGTGTTTCCACATGCAAAGAGAATGTACTACGGCTAAAAGTTCCTTATCATAGATGCTATAGTTGAGTTTAGAGGGTTTTAGTTTACGACTTTCAAATGCTAAGGGATGGTCATCTTGCATCAAAACAACTCCTATACCAAATCCACTAGCATTAGTGAGACAACTAGGAAAAATGGTCTAGTAAAGTCAAGTAATTGTAAGACTTGGGTGTGAGTTAAGAGATATTTGAGACAGTCAAAGGACTCTTGTTGATTGTCACCCTAACAAAAAATAGTTTTCTTTTTCAACAATAATGTCGATGGTAATGTAATGAGAGAAAAGTTTCGCATAAATTTTATATAAAAGCTTGAAAGTCTTAGAAAAGATCTCACATCATGTATAGTCTTGGGAGTTGGCCAGTCTCTAATGGTTGCTATCTAAACGAATGCTATCAGTAGAAATAATGTGTCCAAGATATTCAATTTCACTTTGAAAGGAAGAGCTTTTGTTAGGATTTGCATATAAATGGTTCTCTTTAAGAAGTTTAAAAATGATTCTCAAATGGTTTTCGTGTTCTTTTTCGAAGCGACTAAAAATAAGAATGTCATAAAAAAAAGACAATCACAAAATCTGGATGGTTCAAAAATGTTTTATACATATCATGTGAACAAAGGTGGCCGATGAATTTGTAAGGCCAAAGGGCATTACTAGAAATTTATAGTGACAAAATTGAGTGCGAAATGCAGTTTTATAAATATGAGTGGGGTCCATACACACTTGATGATAACTTGATTTTAAATCTATCTTGCTAAAAACACAAGCACCTTTCAATTTGTTAAGCAAATCGTTTACTCTAGAAATAGGATAACGATTTTTTATAGTCACTTTATTTCATGCATGGTAATCGAGACACATGCGATAAGTCTTATTCTTCTTTTAAACTAACAAGATTGGTGCTCCAAATGGTGTACTACTAGGTCGTATCAATCTTTTATCTAGTAATTCCTTAATTTGGTGTTAAATTTCTTGCTGTTGCAAAGGGTTTTGTCTATGAGGTACACAATGTGGTGGTTGACTTCCTAACAAGAGCTCTATTTTATGGTCCTTGGTGGAGGAGGTAAGTGAGGGGGATAGTCTCATTAACAAAACAATCATGAAAAGAATCAAGAAAGTGTTGTTGATGTGGGGTGGGTGTTTGATTTACTTTCTCTACCTCAGTCACATAAATCATGTATGCTTTGTGCTCTTTTCTAAGTGATCTTTTTGCTCTTGTGCATGTGTAATCAATGGAAAAAGTTCAAGTGAAGAGTCACTAGAAAGAGATATCAATGTGCCATTATCTGTGAATTGCATAGTATGAGTGTTGTAATCAATGTTAGGATTGTGTTGATGATGGATTGCATTTCTAAAATGATGTCCATGGAATGTAAAGGTGCAATCAACAAATCACGATGCTCTTTATATGACCCAATTTGAATTTCAAGATTTTTAATTTCACGAGTGCCATTGTAACGAGCTCCTTGGAATGCAGATTTTACTTTATATGTAGAGGGAGATGTGTGCAGTTGTAAAATTTCCTTACAAGATTTTCTAAAATAAAATCATGCGAACTCCCTTCATCATGCAAAACACAAACTTTGTGACCATCGATAGAGCCTTACATGCGTAATAATGAATGGATAGATTGAGGAATACCTGGAGGTTTGTTTGATTCATGAAATTAACTTTGTCATGAAGAGTGGCCTCCGTCCATTCTGGAATAGTGTCATCATCAACCTCACAAGATTCTTCTTTGATGTAGTGAACTGCGGGCGGTTGGTTTCTTTGGAGGTGGGTAACTTAGCAAAGCAATTTGCCGCAATATGGCCCGGCTTTAGGCAACGATGACAAGTAGGATTAGGCCTAGGTGCTTTTGATGAGACATTGTGAGCACTATTGTGACTAGGCTTGGGGTTTGAATTTACAATATTTGGCTTTGAAGTTGCCCCATTAAATACATGTTTAGGAGGAAATGTGGGTACGCGTGAGTGTTGACATTGCTAGTGCAATTTGAAATGAAAGATTTAGGTTGAACAAATCGTTTAAATGAACAATTATTACCCACAAAAGATGATTGCTGATTTGTTGGACTAGGCCCTTGCATAGGTCTAACAAACTTGCACATCCCCACACATGGATTTTTAGAACACTCCACCTTTCCAACCGTCTATATAACACCATTAACAAGCAAGTAGGCCATGAACATACAACTACAACACCACAAATTAGCATGTACAATCTTAATTTTAGCAAATTATAATTCTTGGTCACATAACTGAATAGTGATTAACAAAATTTCTAACTAATCAAGCTTAATACTTACCCTAAATTTGAGAGAAGACTGCATAATAGAAAAATATTTTGACACATATATAATTTATTATGGTCCAAGAGCTTTTATTGGAAATTTAGTAAATCACTACTTAATTTACATAACTAGTGGCTTGATTTACAACAAATTAGCTCATTGCTAACTCAAACCAAAGTTTATCATAGAGTCACTTTAATACTAGATGAAACACTCCTAAGCTAGTTTTCACTAACCTAGAAATCCTCCCACTATATTCTACGTAATGAACTTTGCTATGTATTTCCATAAACTAAGCACATGTCAAAAAAAGCTTAAACACTAATAATCAAAGTATTTAATAACAAGAAATACATATGGTCCGGCTAGCGTCTCACCACCAAATCACCACTGATGAATGATGGGCCTCAACCACATCCACTAGTAAGCCACCCCCAAGTTGTAGAACACATACCCTAGCCTAGACATTATTTAGTAAGGCATGCATATCCCATACTTTGATCATCACGGGAAACATCATGGTAAGTTTCTTCAGAAGCCCCATTCCCAAGTCCAAGTCCCAAATTAAGACTTCTTCAAATGAGCCATGCCAAAGCCTTTTATAGCTGTAGGGTCTAAGATGTGTCCTTAAGTTAAGAACACTCTACACCATACTAAACACTAATTTTGTTGTAAAGCCTAAAAAAGGGGCTATTGTAAGCATGTAAAGGACATGAAAAGTGCGTGCATGTGAAGGTCATAAATGACTTATGTGAAGGTCATAAATGAGTTTATGTAGTAAGTAAAATATCGCTACACATCATTACTCCAAGCAGGAGGTACATGAACTTATCATTTTGGAAGTTGTGAACTAAGAAGTGTTCAAAATTTAACTCAATTGAGAAAGGTCTTAAAACCTTGTGGATGTGAAAAAGTATAACTGGGCATGGCAACTGGATTGACCCACCATAGTTCCATAAGTGTGTATTTGAAAAATTATAAAGAGCAAATTGCAATTAAAAAAAATTATAGTTTGAATCCAGTTGTGGTAACTTAATTTGTAATTGCAGTTGTGGTAACTTAATTTGAATCCAGTTGTCCATAACTGCCCATGTTATATCCCATAACTGCCCATAATTTGTAATCGTAGTTGTGGTAACTTAATTTGAATCCAGTTGTCCATAACTGCCCATGTTATATCCCCTCCCCTTTAAGGTCTTTTTTTTAAATTGTAATTTTATTTGATGGTAATGACAAACCAATTGAATGAAAATGCTTTAGGTTGGGGAAATGAGTGTGATGAATGGTTTTTTGCATGGTTTCTATGATTAAAAAAAAGGAAAAATAAAAGTGCAATTGCACTTCAAGATTTGGTTTTTATGGCTTTGCCTTAAAAAAATTAAAGTATACAAAATTATGGTCCTTCTCAAAAGAGCTAGAGAAGTAAGACCAATGTACATCATATTAGATAGATCAATTATATAATTCTTAATAGTGTATATCATTATTACTTATCATAGTAATCATTCAGGCCTTAAAAGGGGGGTGAGGACAAAAGCCAAGTAGTAGGAGACGAGAGCTCTACCTGGTCGGACATGAGTTAGAATCGAGCTCACCCCTCATCCACACTCCCAATGGTATTTTCCCAAAAAGTAGAAAACCTTCATCTAAAAATTGCGAAATTATTTATAAAGGAAAATCTTGAAATTTGAAGCTTTTTGTTCTGTGGCTTCTCAAAATCTGGAGGTATTTGTACCTTCTTCGAGTTTTAAATTTGAAAGTATTTTTCAAAATATGTAGGTGCAAATTGCACTAAACTCGAACAGTGCCCCACACCACCAAGGGGTGGGTGAGAGGGGTAGAAATTAAAAAAAAGACCTTAAAGGGGAGGGGATATAACATGGGCAGTTATGGACACATAAAATGTGTGGTGGAAGAATGACACGACATGAAACGTGGGATTTCGGTGGTGGAGATACTAATCTACGCGATTAAGGGAGAGGTTTAGAAATCAACCTTTTGTCTTTTTGCATTATGGTCTCCAAGTCTTTCTATCTCACTGATGGCGATGCTTCTCCGGTTGGCTTGACAAAAACAGCGTGTTGTGGTCTCGACTCTTGTCTGCAGGGCTGATCGCTGCACCTTTGTATGGGCATAGTCGTTTACTCCAAACATTGTCACGATCCCTGTTGTGTTGGGGTGCCAAGTGAATCCTCGCCGTGCTCTGCGACACCGCTAATCCTCGCTATTGATCATACTTTTCTCTTGCCTGTAGCCTGTGGTAGCCCATTTTGAAGGAATTCTAGACACAAAGGACAAGGTCCACAGATGCTTGGGAAACAGGTGAGCTATGGTGGGGATCGGCAACAAGAGATCAATCGTGTGGCAACCAGTAACAAAAGGTTGATTGATGTCTAGGAAACAGGTGGGCTATGGCTTATGGACGATGAAATCAAACCAGCCGCACCACGTCTCAATATTCATGGTAACATGCCCACCATGACCCAGTACTCATTATTACATGTGCACGATGACCTAACACCCATTAGAACATGCCCACCATGACTCACTAGCCATCATACATCTGCCCTACAATATTGATGTAGATTTGATTTGACTTCCGACCACCACCATGGATCGTCATTGTGAAGAAGGGTCAGTTGGTGTTCACGTTCCATCTGTCATGGGTGTGAAAGCCGAGCTGCACCGGTCAGAGGACACTGATGCTGGGCAGTCCAAACGCGACCTTGACAAGGACATCTTGTGCCCAATCTGCTTTCAAACCATGAAGGATGCCTTCTCCACCTCCTGTGGTCACAGCTTCTGCTATATGTGCATTATGACCCACCTCAACAACAAGAAGAACTGCCCTTGCTGTGGACACTACCTCACCACCACGCAGGTTTTCCCCAATTTTCTTCTGAACAAGGTATGCCATTTTTGTTTGAGGTCATTATACATTTATTTTGAAACATGTTACAAAGAATAAGAGCACGTAGTAATTCGGTGTGTTAGTGCTGCTTCATGCAATAGCATCTTGTGACAAAGTGTGCCACCTCAGGGGAGAACATGTCAGAATATGCAGCGGAAATGATAACCAAACTTGGGTAGACAAGAGCAAGTAGAATGCAGAAAATAGACAGCGCAAGAAACACAGAGAGATAGGTGTGTAAACTCTTCTCTATACACAAGATCCCGCAAATAACTGAATGAGAAAGTGGTGGGGGCATGGGGCCTATTTATATGCCCCATGTGAGCAGTCGGCTAGCATTGGTGGCCCTCCATGACTGCATGAAGCAGTCGGCCAGCAGTAGAGAACTCCACGAGTGCATACAGCAAGTTGGCCAGCAGTAGAATACTCCACGCTTGCTGATGGGCAGTCGGCCAGCCACACGACTGATGAATGGACAGTCGGCCAGCCACCAGAAGCTCCTGCCAACATCTGGCAACCATCCACACCATGGAAAAAATGGGAAAAATAGGAAAAAATACGAGGAGTGAGGAAAAATGATAAAACACCTTATACAGGCCTGGCACACCCACAACAGAGGCCCTGGTGTATAAATATAGACATGAGATGACTTCTAACACCTCCTCTCCGATCCTGGTTGGGAAATCAACCCAAGGGAGCTGGAGTGCCGCCTGAGCGTAGCCTGAGGTAGAGACTTCGTGAAGAGGTCCGTAGCATTGTCCTCCATCGAACAATAAAGTAGCAAGATGTCACTAGCCAAGATCTTCTCACGTACAAAGTGATACTGTATCTCTATGTGCTTGGTCCGGGCATGGAAGACCGGGTTCCGAGCAATAGCTATACAACTCTGGTTATCGCACTGGATGACTGTGGGCTTCGTCTGTGGAAACCCAATCTCACCTAGCAGCCTCCGCAGCCACACAACCTCACAAGCAGCACCACAAGCAGCCCGGTACTCTGCCTCTGTCGAAGAAAGGGCAATAGTTGGTTGCCTCTTGCTGCTCCAAGAAACTGATCCTGAGCCGAGGGTAAAACTGTATCCTAAAGTAGATCTCCTCGTGTCTGGATCTCCTCCCCAATCCGAGTCACTCCAACCTTGGAGCCTGACTCCATCCCCTCCTGTGTAAAAGAGTCCTAGATCCTTCGTACTCTGCAGATACCGCAAGATCCGCAATCCTACGTCCCAATGAGACTTCAATGGCATCTGCATAAAAGAGCTCAACAGCCCCACGGAGAAGCTCAAGTCCAATCTGGTGTTCAGCAACCAGATCAATGAACCAACCAACTTCCGGTATTGCGAGGCATCAACTGGCTCACAAGGATCAGTAACGGTTAACTTTGTGTTCGGGTCCATCGGTGAAGTAATAGGCTTTCTCCATCCCAAAGTCCTCAAGCAGCTCATGAACATACCGCTGCTGAGAGACGAAAAACCCCCTCTGGGTCTGCCAGATCTCCAATCCCAAAAAGAAGTGGAGTAAGCCTAAGTCGGTCATCTCAAACTCCTTTGACAAGGCAGCCTTCGTCACTGTAATATGCTCCACATGACCGCCAGTGAGAATGAGATCATCCACATAAAGGATGATAAGCGTGACCATGCCGCGTTCCCAAAAGAGATACAGGTTTGGATCTGCAACCGATCTTTGAAATCTAGTCGGAATAAAGAAGGAATCAATCTTCTGATTCCAAGCCCTGGGAGCCTGCTTAAGACCATACAAGGCCTTTCGTAACCTGTAAACCATCCCTTCAGATCTTGGAACAATAAAGCCTGGAGGCTGCTCAACATATACCTCCTCCTGCAGGTCACCATTAAGGAATGCAGATTTTACATCCATTTGATACACGGGCCACCTCTGAGAAGAAGCAAGGGCAAGAACGGTCCGAATCGTGGACATCCGTGCTGTCGGTGCAAAGGTATCCTCGTAGTCGATGCCTGGCCGTTGAGCATAACTTTAGCCACAAGTCTGGCTTTGTGTTTGTCCACCGACCCATCAGACGCATATTTGGTCTTAAAGACCCATTTGACACCAATGACTGACCGCTTCGACGGCCTCGGTACCAACTCCCAAGTGTTGTTCTTCTCGATGGCATCAAGTTCCACCTGCATGGCTTTCCTCCAAGTATCCTATGAAAGGGCTTCCTTTACGGAAGTGGGCTCTTTGTCCCGCATAATACGAGACATCAAAGCATAGTTCACCTGAAGAAGCTCCGCTGTATTGCTTTTATCTCAGACTCTGTGTGATCTTCGAGGGCCGTCCTCTGTGGTCCACTCGGAGGGTAGCTCCGTGACACCCGACTCCCGAAGGGTGTCTAACAACCACCTAGGTACTCGAACAGATCGTGGAGCCTCCTCTGGTCGCGGGGGCTCTACTCTAGCTGCGGGCTCAACCTCCTGTAGTGACTGAGGTTGATCAACTGGAATGATGGTGTGGGAATCATCATCAGACTCCTCTGGATTTCCAAGAAGTGGCGGCTCCTCGACAGTGGATACTGGAACATGCTCGTCAAAGACCACATCTCGGTTGACAACAATCTCGTTCCTGTCTGGATCATACAACCTGTATCCCTTGGAAAGAGAGTTATACCCCACAAATACAAGCTTGCGGGACTTGGAGTCAAGCTTCCCTCTCTGCTTCTTCTTCGGAATATGTACATACGCATCACTCCCAAAGACACGGAAGTGCGAGACATCATGTCTCAGATGATATCTCTTTCCCAGCTTGTAGGACTTCCTGCTGAAGGGCCTGCAGCTTGTTAATGTGTTCTCGCATCGTCGAGGACTTTGCAGGGTTTAGAACCCGCATCTGCACTTCCAAGGAGATCCGTTTCATGGGTGATACCCTGTTGTAAAGAGAAGCCAAGTGCTCCCATATGCCTCTCGCCAGCGTCATGTGCTTTACATGATTGATCACTTGTGGTGTGTAGTTGAGGAAAATAAATGACCGGACCCTGGCGTTGACACGATCCCACATGTGTGCCTGTGCCTCTTGGTCCTTCCTCATCGACAGTAACTCCCCTTCCTCAGCTTCCGGCCGTGGAATCCCGATGATGATGAAATCAGCAAAGTCATATGACTCCAGCACAGACTCCATCATGACCTTCCAGATGCCGTAGTTGGACCCGTCCAACTGACGGTCCACTGGGAACGTGGGCAGAGTCGGAATCTTCATGTGCTTCTCAGCCATCTCTAGTAAATCTGCCATCGCGGGGAGTAAACTGAAAGGGTGGGTGGGTGGGGAAAAAAAATCTGTAAAATCTGCAAGTGGCTGTCCAGCACCTTAGCCCGCCTTCCTCTTGCAACTTCTCTTCCCGTACAGTCCAAAACAGTCCACCAATCAGCAACCTAATGCTCCCCCTCTTGCTCAGAAAACTCCCAAGATCTATCACGAGCCTAGGGCTCTGATACCATGTCAGAATATGCAGCGGAAATGATAACCAAACTTGGGTAGACGAGAGCAAGTAGAATGCAGAAAATAGACAGCACAAGAAACATAGAGAGATAGGTGTGTGAACTCTTCTCTATACACAAGATCCCGCAAATAACTGAATGAGAAAGTGGTGGGGGCATGGGGCCTATTTATATGCCCCATGTGAGCAGTCGGCCAGCACTGGTGGCCCTCCACGACTGCATGAAGCAGTCGGCCAGCAGTAGAGAACTCCACGAGTGCATACAGCAAGTTGGCCAGCAGGAGAATACTCCACGCTTGCTGATGGGCAGTCGGCCAGCCACACGACTGATGAATGGACAGTCGGCCAGCCACCAGAAGCTCCTGCCAACATCTGGCAATCATCCACACCATGGAAAAAATGGGAAAAATAGGGAAAAATACGGGGAGTGAGGAAAAATGATAAAAGACCTTATACAGGGCGGGCACACCCACAACAGAGGCCGTGGTGTATAAATATAGACATGAGATGACTTCTAACAGAACAAAGCCTGTACTGAAACCAAGCTAAAGACTAAATAAGAGGAATGTAAAATAAACTAGCTACCTATACAAAGAAATAATCATGCGACTAGAGTTACAAGGTAGCCATATGGCTGTAATATAATCTGACTACATAGGGGGACATCATGTTGTCATTTTGTTTGATAGCGGCATTTACATTAGCATGGTGACAAACACCAGCATGCATGAAGTAAAGAGTGTCCACCTTAGAGCCTCTGGCAACAACCAGTGAGCCCTTACTAATCTTCCACTTTCCACTACCAAATGTGGTAACATAACCAGCATCATCAAGCTGTCCAGTAGAAAACAGGTTCTTCTTGATCTCAGGCACATGCCTGACATCATGGAGCATAAGCTGTGAGCCATCTGAAAACACAAGCCTCACATCACCTCTGCCAAGAATCTGGCATGCATGGTTGTCACCCAAATAAACTACTCCTTCATTGCTAGCAGTATACCTGACAAACAAGTCTCTGCAACCTGTGACATGAAAAGAGGCACCTGAATCAATGATCCATGAGTGCAAACCATGACCATCTCCTGCATGGAGTGAATGGGCATCAAGTGAAGACATAAATAGGACTTCATCCTCACTGTCACCTGCATGTGACACATTGACTTCTTCAATCTTGACTCCACTTTTGCCCTTTGGCTTTGCATCTTTGGCTTCATCTTTGTCTTTGTCTTTTCCTTTGCCCTTTTCCTTTTGATGATTCTTCCATTTGTAGCATTGCTTTTTGAAATGTCCCTTCTTGCCACAATAATGGCATTCCAAGTCCTTTTTGGAGCGGGACTTGCTCCTTCCCCGTTCTTGGCTTTTACCCCTTTGCTGGGATCTCCCAAATGCATTCATTGCATTGGACTTTCCAACAGAGTTATTCTTCCTGTTCATCTCCTCTTGAAGGAGAGCACCCTCCACATCTGCATATGATAGCATAGCATTTGAATTGCTAGTGGCTGTCCTGAATGTGTTCCAACTCTCTGGCAAAGTGCATAAGAGAAAGGTGGCTTTGAACTCATCGTCCATTGCCAACTTTTGATTGATGACCTGGCTGACAACACCATTAAACTCATTTAGATGGGCTGTCATAGACGCCCCTTCCTTCATTTGAAGACCTATGAGTTTCTTCGACCAATACACTTTGCTTGAGGCACTTTGCTGGGCATACAAGTCCTGCAATCTTTGCCACATTCCCCAAGCTGTCTTCTCTTCACGTATGCTGAAAAGTAAAGTGTCTGACACAGACAACATGATGGTGGATCTTGCCAGCTCATCCATATCTTCCCATTCTTCAGCAGTAAGAGAAGCGGGCATTACACCCCTTTCTTTGATGGGCTTGTGCTGCTTCTTCTGGAGCAACACATTATAGCACTGGGTTTGCCAAATGTCATAATTATGTGAGCCTTCAAGCTTCTTGATGTGAAGCAATGAAGAGCTCTCACCTGTGGTTGCCATAGCAATATGCAACCTTTGACACAGTCAATGCCTGACTCCCTGCAAGATGTGCAAACACTGCACCAAAGCACACAAAGTGCTCACAGTTGTTCTCCCAAAGTTTATCTCCCACTGCGGAAGCACGAATGCAACTCTCCTCCCACTGAATGTGATAAAATCACCAAAATCTGGTTGCTGCAGATTTATGGCAGCACCTTAGATGTGCTCTGTTCCCCTTCCAAAATACTATACAACAGTACTAAGTGCTCACCAATGATGTACCAAATCTGTACCGGCAAGTACAGCAGCTGAAAATGAGCCTTTTCCTCACTCAAATCAATGTACAGCCATGCCAAAACTTGTACAAAGTTGTACCAAATCTGTACCAACAAGTACAGTAGCAATAAATGCTCTCTTGGCTGTCCAAATGAGTGAAAATCAGACCTTGACAGTCCCCACCACTGCATACAACAGTCCCGGACAGAAATTGGACAAAAGCCCCTTGAATGCAAGTGGATTTCTGAGGGTTCAAGGCATAAAAGTCTTCCCTGCTGCTTTGCCAAGCTCAACAAGCACAAAATCTTGAAAAGCCCCTTGATTCAAGATCAATTTTTGATCATGAATGGTACATTAATGCACATGAAAGGCATCCAGAGTCTTCACAATGCTTCCCCCTGGCCACATATACATCCAATACATAAAAGCCCCTTGATTTACTGGCACATTGAGTGCTTGACATGCATCAACACATTGTCCAAAGCATCAAATGCCAGTGCTTGCATGCAAATCAACCCAATTGGCACAAAAGCCCTTTGATTTGCACTCCAATTTCCTGCAATTTAGCCCCGAATGTGAGATTGCTCACATCATACAGCATGTGTGAATACCCAATGGCACAATTACATCAAAAGCCCCAAATGTTCACACCCAATTTCCTGCCAATTGACCCGGAATGTGACCAATGTCACCCAATGTTGCCAATTGTGCTCAAATCTGAGCCATTAGGACCTGTACCTGCTCAATTGATGATAATGGACATGCAAATCCCAAAATTGAAGCAAATACCTCTGAAATTTCTGATTTCTGTTGCAGAAAAGGAGGGGACGTCGTATTTGCTGACTCGTGTGCTGATGCTGCTGCTGCTGCTGTGCAGGTACGGATGCTGTATTCGTGCAGGTGGGCGGTAGCGGAGGAGCTCTGAAAACTGCTGTGTACTGTTGTCTGAAAACTGCTGTGTATTGTTGTCTTTGAAGCCTGCGACCTCTTCTTTTGCTACAGCAACCCAGCAATATTCACCCCTCACCATCCGCGCGGGAGCCTATGCAGATGAGCTCATCGAGACTGCGAATTCGGTGGCGTCTCGTGGGCGGGGTATCCTGGCGATGGACGAGTCCAACGCTACCTGTGGCAAGAGACTTGCATCTATTGGACTTGACAACACAGAGGCGAACCGCCAAGCTTACCGTCAGCTCCTGGTTACCACCCCGGGTCTGGGCGAGTACATTTCCGTGGCTATTCTCTTCGAGGAGACCCTCTACCAGTCAACACTTGACGGCAAGAAGTTCGTTGATTGCCTGAAAAACCAAGGCATTGCCCCAGGCATCAAAGTCGACAAGGGCTTGGTTGCTGCGCTGAGTCATGGAGGGAATTATGAGGAATAGCGACGGATACTGCTGAGATAAAAACCCTAAAAAAAATGTAACCCTAAAACCAGAGCTCTGATACCAGTTGAAGGAGCTAAAGAAGCTCAGCTGAAACAATTAGGGTTTCATGTGGGAGACACACACAGAAGAAGGGTGAGAGAGAGAGAGAGAGAGACATGTGGGGATAAGTCAACTCACAAAGTATGAGTGTGTGACTCCTCTATCACACATGTATATTTGCTCTAGTACACATAGTGCACTTAGTAAAAGTGTACTATGTACTATAAAACTTATGGGCTTGTACACACTATAAGGGTGGGCATAATGCCTTTACCCCAACAAGCATGAGCGGATGTCACAAGCATCCCACACTTGGATCCACAAGGTCATACCGTACACATAAGTGCAAGAACCTGAGGCCAAACATTGCATTTTTGTGAGCCCTTATACAAGGAAGAGTTGCTAGTGCAACACCAGTGTTAGTAAGGTCACCTCATACCACTCCGCACCGTCATGTCGTGCTAGTCCCACACACACATTATTAGAGTGTGACTAGGATAATAGGATAGGATTGGGTGGCATATGGGGTGAGTCAATTTTATGATATAAGCAATTCCACTTGGATGAGCCCACTTGAATGACGTAAAGAGGTACACGAGATCCCAATCTCCAAAACCCACCAAGTCCCAAGCAACTAGTGGGGAGAATATTGGGAGAACCGAAGAGCCAAGGATGTGAGAAGTTTGAAGCCCGCGAATCTGAGTTGAGAGAGATCGAAGCACAAGGTGAGAAGTTGACAACTGCAAAGCTCGTGGACAAAGACACAAAGTTGGAGAGTCCACACAGGGGTTGAAACTCGACAAGTGGGAATTTCCAACAATGCCAAGGAGCTTCTGAGACCGGAAGAAAGGCAAGAGACTATTCCTACAAGTAAGAAGTGTAGAACAATAAAGGATCTCGAAGATGAGGTGTTGATGTCAATAGCAAGTATCAGACTGGAGTTGCCAGGGGTTGAAGAGTAACCCAAGACCAAGAGCGTTGATCCAAGTGAGGGAGAGCTTCCAAGGTGCTTAGCATTAATTTATGTTTAACTCTTATGTTGGGTCACTCATGTGACACATCAGCAATAAAAGCAAATACATTTATGAGTGGGGGTGGGGGGGGGGCAATCTTGTGTCATGAGCATTCTCCTTCTCCTTTCTTTTTCCTTGCATTGTTAATTGTCATTAGTGCACTTTGCCACTTGTAAACATGATCGACACTTCCATGCATGTAACAAATAGGCATATTAACCACTTTTATCATTGATTGTGATGAACACACTTTGTTATTTGTAAACGTGATTAAAGCTTCCCCCTGAATGTAACAAATAGGCGGATGTTAAGTCCGAGCAATGGTTATGTTTTCATCAATAGGGGAGCAATGGTTATGTTTGCATCAACCCTATTGGTAGAAAACATGTCTGTCCCAATCCCAATCTTGAATGTGTTGGGGTAAAGGCGTTATGCCCACCCTTATAGTGTGTACAAGCCCATAAGTTATAGTACATAGTACACTTAGTACTTTTAATGTACTAAGATCACTGTGTGTACTAGTGCAATATACATGTGTGATAGGGGAGTCACACACTCATATCTTGATGAATTGACTTATCCCCACAACTCTCTCTCTCCCTTGCTTCTCTGTGTATGTCTCACACATGAATAACTCTAACCCTAATCTCTTCTCCCATTCAGAATGGGCATAAACTTGTGGAACCAATTCATGCCTAATATTGCCTCAACGCCCATAAATGGGATGACCATGAAGTTGCGCACAACTTCCACGTGCTTGGTCACAAACTTCCCATTGCAGACTTTGTACTTATCCTACAACTCTATGGTGATCAACTCAAAGCAAGCACACCAAGCGGCTTGTTTTGTGACGATGCCAACCGAGCTGCCTCTGTGGCATAGCCGGTTGGGACACATGAGTGTCAAAGGAATGGAGCAATTGTCTCGTTTTGGTTACTTGCCTTCTCTAAAGTTCTCAAGTTTTCAATTTTGTGAGCATTGTATATATGGCAGGCAACTCCAATGCCCCCACAAGAAAGCTCTTGGACAGAAAGATGCTCAGTTAGAGCTTGTGCATACAGATGTATGTGAGATGCCTCAGCTTTCTTTGGGAGGGGCAAAATATTTTGTGTCCTTTATTGATTATGCCACACGCAAGGTGTGGGTTTATCCTCTTCATCTGAAGAGTGATACATTCTCATTGTTTGAGAAGTTTGTTGCTCATGTTGAGAATCAAACTGGCAAAACACTGAAGGCTTTGCGTTCCGACAATGGTGGAGAGTATATGTCCAAACAGTTTCAGGACTTTTGTGATGCTAAAGACATCAAGAGGGAGCTCTCTGCTTCTTATGATCCTCCACAAAACGGGACAGCAGAGAGGATGAACAGGACCATTCAGGAGAAGGTCCGTTCTATGTTGTCACATGCTGCGTTACCTCATGGTTTTTGGGCTGAAGCTGTTATGACAGCCGTTCATCTTATAAACAGGTCACCTAACACGAGGCTTGGTGGGAAAGTGCTAGAGGAAGTATGGACAGGGAAGCCTCCGTCCTACAAGCACTTGAGAGTGTTTGGTTGCGTTGCGTACGTGCACATACGCAGGGAAATACGCACCAAACTTGATCCTAAGTCTCACAAATGCATATTCCTAGGATATGGTGAGAGAGGTGAAATGGGGTATAGACTTTGGGATCCCAGTGAATAGAAAGATTATACGCAGCAATGATGTCATTTTTGATGAAACATGCATGTATAAGGAGCCTGCAAGGCAACAGGAGCCTGGCAGAGTCATCTTTGATGATGATGGACATCATGGACAACAACCAAGGGCTGTAAATCAGCCATTACAGCAACAAAACCAGCCCTTAAATGGTGCTGAAAATGGTCCAAATGGACAGCCAGAGATGGCAGAAGATATCCCTATGGATATCCCACAGTTAGAGGAAATACCGGGCATGATCTTTCAACCTTATGGCATGGAACAGGAGCCACCAATAGGTGATATGCAGGCTGGACAGCAACCTGCAAATGATGGTCATTGGGTACGGAGGTCCACAAGACCCTCCAGACCCCCTGACAGGTTTGTTCCAGGGGTTGACTACTTGATGCTCACTGACTGTGGGGAGCCCTCTTGTTATAAGGAGGCTTTACAGAGGGCAGACAAGGCTCTTTGGGAGCGTGCTATGAAGTCAGAGATGGATTCTCTGCACAAAAATGGAACATGGAAGTGGTGCATTTGCCTACAGGCAAGAAGGTTTTGCCATGCAAGTGGGTTTACAGGCTCAAAGTTGCACCTGATGCAAAGCCAAGATACAAAGCTAGGTTAGTGGCTAAGGGCTTCAAGCAGGAATATGGTGTGGACTTTGATGAGATCCTCTTTCCAATGGTCAAAATGACCACACTTAGAGCTGTATTAGCTTTGGTTGCTCATGATGAACTGGATTTGATTCAGATGGATGTGAAGACTGCTTTTCTTCACGGTGATCTCCATGAGGAGATATATATGCAACAGCCAGAGGGTTATGCAGTGAATGGAAAGGAGAAGCTTGTATGCAAGCTGAAAAAGAGTCTTTATGGGCTCAAACAGGCACCAAGGGAATGGTATCATAAATGTGATACATTCATGAAATCCCAGGATTTTAGGAGGAGTGACATAGATCACTGCTTATATACCAAGAAAGTTTTGGATAGCAGTCTATTGATCCTCATCTTGTATGTTGATGATATGTTGATTGTCGGGAAATCTCGTAAAGAGATGGATGCCTTGAAGAAGAGGCTGCATCAGACCTTTGATATGAAGGATTTGGGTGATGCAAATCACATTTTGGGTATGCGGATACTTCGGGACAGAAATCAGCATGTGTTGTATTTGTCTCAGAAGGAATACATTGGCAAAGTTTTGCAAAGGTTCAATATGGAAGGGGGGAAGAAGACTAGTACTCCTTTGCCTCCATATGTGAAACTCAGTGCTATGGACAGCCCACAGTCAGATAGTGACAGGGCTGATATGGCCAAGATTCCGTATGCTTCAGCTTGTGGTAGTCTCATGTATGCCATGGTTGCTACCAGGCCGGACATTGCATTTGCAGTGGGAGTGGTTACTAGATACATGGCCAACCCTGGCAAGAAGCATTGGGAAGCAGTGAAAGGTGTCATGGGATACCTGAAGGGCACACAGGATATGTGCATCTGCTTTGGCAAACAGGATGCATTAGTGCATGGTTACACGGATTCGGATTATGCCGGTCATCCAGGTAACCGGAAGTCTACTACCGGTTATGTGTCTACATTCACAAGAGGTGCTGTGTCATGGATATCCAGGATGCAGAAGTGCACTGCCTTATCTACTACAAAGGCCGAGTATATTGCAGCCACAGAGGCTTGCAAGGAGGCATTATGGCTATCTCGGTTAGTGGTTGATTTGGATTATAGAGGGGATATTCCATTGTTGCATTGTGACAGTCAGAGTGCCATCCAGTTGGCAAAGAACCTTGTCTTTCATGCAAAGACGAAGCATGTGGATGTGAAGTATCACTTCATCAGAGAGGTGATAGAGAACAAGCTGATTCAGCTTGTCAAGATTCATACGGATGACAACCCGGCTGATCTGTTGACGAAGAGTTTGCCTCCAGAGCGATTTGCTCATTGCAGACACTTGATGGGCATTGGATGAGGCCAGTTTCAGCCTTGATATGGCCTTGTATATTATCATGTACATGCTGATTTTTTCTTTTCCTTCACTTAAGGGCACACTGCCTTTAAGTGGGAGGTTGTTGGGGTAAAGGCATTATGCCCACCCTTGTAGTGTGTACAAGCCCATAAGTTTTATAGTACATAGTACACTTAGTACTTTTAATGTACTAAGTGCACTATGTGTACTAGAGCAAATATACATGTGTGATAGGGGAGTCACACACTCGTACTTTGTGAGTTGACTTATCCCCACATGTCTCTCTCTCTCTCACCCTTCTTCTCTGTGTGTGTGTCCCACATGAAACCCTAATTGTTTCAACTGAGTTTCTTTAGCTCCTTCAATGCTTAACTTGTTGATAGGTTTTGCATTGCTTCTGGACAAACCATCAGCAATGTTGGATCCTTTCGATAAAACTTCATACTTTGTACATGAATGAAAGTGTTCTGTTTTAGACTATTGTTATGCATAAAAGTGTTTGTACATAGAGAATAGGAAGAGAAGATGAGAGATGACGGTGGAAGACTTAGTTCTCAACGTAAACTACTATATATATTAATTGATTAATTGAAAATTATTACTTACATTGATACAGAGTTCTACACCCACTATTGGGCACTGATGATGTTAGTGGGGATGTCGTAGTATCTAGTCCATATACTATGCATAATGGAGTTGATAGTTATATAGTCTTGTGGGTTGACTACCTGGAGTATATAACATGCATGGTCCTAAAAGGTGAATTTGGGCATGTTCCTGGATTCATCTAGGTATATATTACTTACATTGATATTTGCAAGGTCTGGACTCATGCTGTACGTTAACTCTTGAATTAACTTTCTTAGCTAATCTTCTCCTTCTCTCGGCTATGTGAAGAATTGTAAGAGAGATTGTAGGAGATATGTAGAATGGGGATTTAGGGTTTCTTAAAGCCTTGTTCAATAACTCATGTCTGTTAGCCTTTTGCAAGCCCAAAAGTCATGTCATAAAAATCATTAAACGCATTTATATTGGGCTAAAAATGTGCACCACTCTTTGGCCCCTTGGCCAAGTTGGTTCACACATGCTTAGGCTCCCCAAAACTCGTTCAAAACTGCCCCAAACCTCCACATTTCTACTCCATACTGTTTTGTTACTGATTTGAGCTAACGCTAGCTCTAATTGCACATGTATATACAATGATCTTGTTCAATAACCCTTGTCAGCCGGCCTTTTGCAAGCCCAAAAGTCATGTCATAAAATTCATTAAACATGTTCATACTGTTGGGATTGGGGTTAGGGTTTGCAGCAATGCACCACACCCACAATCGCACATAGTGTGAAGCAGTCGTGAGCTAGAGAGGAGGCACCTAGCACAATAATCGATGATGATTGAGCGTATCACAATCCTGTACAAATGATAAGTGGGAGTGACCTAAAGTACAAAAACTTCACACATACACACATTCCCAAAAGTGAGATAGAGTCTGTTCGTGTTCATGGGAAAAAAACTCCTAGTGAGGGAAAAAGTGCCCAGCTGGTATGTCACCATTTGGTCCATCTCCATTTTTGGAGCCACTTCTATGGGACTGTCACTCCATAGAGTAGCCCGATTTGTACCATGTTCACATGTGGCCAGGCCAATGTCCCATGTGAAAGGGTCAGTCATCTCGTGTCACATGGACGGGAACCAGTTTTGTGCCACCTATGTGACCAGGATTGTGCCATATGGATGGGAGCCTGTTTGCTACCACCCGTGTATGACCAAGATTGCGTTTTACCCATGGGACTGTCACTCCATGGTAGGACTGGTATTTGCACGGAGCTTTGTCTATGGGATTGTCAATCCATAGGAAGGCCCGTGCTAGGATTTGTGTTTTGCCTACGGGACTGTCACTCCATAGGAATACCAGGACTTCACATTTTTGTCGCGCTAGTTTTGTGCCGGACAAGAAATTCTTGTACAAGTTTCATGAAAGGGAGATTTCGTCCATTACATGTGCACATGCATTCATGTTTGCATGCATAAACTTGTTTTCGCAAGACTTGTTTTCGTGTGTTTGCTTGCTATGACGTGCCAGTACACTGGACGGGGACACCCCCAGTGTATCGTGGGTGTGTTGTTTGTTGATGAGTTGGTGTGGCGTGTGAATAGGTGGTAAGTATTGCCTTTTTGGCCTTTTTCAAATGTAAAATCTATAAAGTAGTGTAAACCTTAATATTTATAAGGTTGGGTGTTCACACATTTTTAAAATTATGATTGGACACTTTTCAATGTGGGTGCCCAAGGATTAACCATTGCTTAAGGCCTCACAATATTTAGACTAAGGATTGCATGGGAAAAAATCCCTCCAACACGTGGATGGTTGTATGGGGGTGGCTGATGAAAAGAGGATACCTGCCATCAAACTTGGCAGCTGCTGCTCTTGTACCTGCTATCAAACTTGCCAGCTGCTGTTGTTCCTGTACTCGCCATCAAACCTGCGCGGCTGCTGCTACTCCTGTACCTGCCCTCACACCTGTCGGCTGCTGCTCCTATACCCGCCATCAGTACCTGCCAGCTGCTGCTCCTGTACCCGCCATCAGACCTACCAGTTGTTGGCTGCTCCTGTACCCACCACCCTCACACAGGCCGACTGTTGCTCCTGTACCCGCCATCAGCACCTGTTGGCTGCTGTTGCTTCTGTACCCGCCATCAGGTCTGCCGGATGCTGCACTTGTACTTGCCATCAGGTCTGTCGACTGCTGCACTTGTACTTGCAGAATGCGCAGCGGAAGACTAATGCACGTAGGAGACGCATCACCATCGAGCTCCACGAACACCTCCAACGGGTACTGCAGCATCCCTCCACCGGGCTCCCATCTCCGGTGAGCTGCCTCCCAAAACACCGACCGGAGGAGAGAACTATTACAAGGTGCCACTCTAGCCTATGTATGGCTCTTCAACTTCCCATGCTTCCTATGGGATAATACAAGGCACCTTCTAGCCATAGATCACACGCTCGAAATCGCTAACCTTCCAACACCCTCCCTCAATTCGAGCTCCGCAAGCCACCGAGGCGCGAGGGGGTTGCCCAGCCTGAGCCGCCTAGGACCACACGCCCGGGCTTTGATACCATGTCAAAATACGCAGCGGAGAATCGAGATGATAACCAAATCTGAGACCACAAGAGCAAGTAGAGTGTAGAAAAATAGACAGCATAAGAGAAGGAGAGAGATAGGCGTGTAACTCTTCTCTATACACAAGATCCCGCAATGAAAAGATGATACAATGATGTGGGGGCAATGGGGCCATTTTATATGGCCCCATATATGCAGTCGGCCAGTGGAGAAACTGTCAGAATACGCAGCGGAGATGATGACCAGATCTGGGAACACGAGCAAAAAACGCATGCAGAAAAATACAGCACAAGAGAGAGAGATAGAGGCGTGTAACTCTGCTCTATATACACAAAAAGATCTCGGAGTATGATACAAAAAATGACAAGGGGTTGGGGGCCTATTCATATGGCCCCCCATCAGCAGTCGGCCTGCTGTAGGGCAGTCGATTGGACACAAGAAAACCTCCACGACTGAAAAATCACAGTCAGCCAGCAGCAGAGTGGGTCGGCCAGCATCAGAGAAGTCCCACGACTCATGTAGTGCAGTCGGCCACTTCCAGAATCTCCACAGATGCAGTCGGCCAGGTTCAAGGTCCTCCTAGACTGCCTCCCATGCCATAGAAAAATAGGGAAAAAATGGGGAAAAATACGGAGAGTGGGGAAAAATGAGAAAACACCTCATAAGGGCAGGCAACCCACAACAAAGGCCCTGGTTATAAAAATAGACAGGAGATGACTTCTAACAGAAACAAGCCGCCAGCCTCACGACTGGGTCCCTCCAGTCGGCTAGCCAAAAAATCCTCCACGACCCCAATAGAAAAAGTCGGCCAGCTCCATATGCATATGAGTGTAGTCGGCCAGCTTTTGTGTGATCCTGCCAGCATAGGGCAGCCACCCACACCATGGAAAAATGGGGAAAAATGGGGAAAAAATACGGGGAGTGAGGAAAAATGAGAAAACACCTATACAGGGCGGGCACACCCACAACAGAGGCCCTGGTGTTTGATAAAGACAGGAGATGACTTCTAACACCCCCTCTCAGCTCTTGGCTGGGAAATCAACCCTAGGGAGTTGGAGTGCCGCTTGAGTGTAGCCTGAGGTAGAGACTTCGTGAAGAGGTTCGCCGCATTGTCCTCCGTCGAACAATAAAGTAGCAGGATGTCACCAGCCAAGATCTTCTCACGTACAAAGTGATACTTTATCTCTATGTGCTTGGTCCGGGCATGGAAGACTGGGTTCCGAGCAATAGCTATACAACTATGGTTATCACACTGGATGACTGTGGGCTCCTTCTGTGGAAACCCAATCTTGCCTAGCAGCCTCCGTAGCCACACAACCTTGCAAGCAGCACCACAAGCAGCCCGGTACTTTGCCTCTGTCGAAGATAGGGCAATAGTTGGCTGCCTCTTACTGCTCCAAGAAACTGCTCCTGAGCCGAGGGTAAAACTGTAACCTGAAAGTAGGCCCAGCTGATGGAGCAACCGGCTCAGCCCAGATGTCTGATGGAGCTACCACAAGCTGCAACAGTTCTCGGATTTGTCCTCAAGGGCAGGTCTAATATGGGCGAAGCTGCTGATAACAGTGGTCGTCTTTGGAGACGCAAGGATGACAGGAGCTGAAGGTCCAATTCTGAAAGTGGGCAAAAGAGGGCGGCCTCGGTTAGGGAAGATGGAGCGTCTGCCATGATGAATGAAGATCGATGTTAAGTAGATGAGAACCTTAGAAGGGGAGGTGTGTGGAACACGGGGATGGGGAGGGTGGGCCAGAAGGGCGAGACAAGGGGTGGGAGGGATAGAGAGGGCAAGGGAAGGAAATGGAAGGGCTGCTGCAGTGAGGACAGGAAAGGGTGCCGAGAAGGGTGAAAGGGGAAGAGGGGGGAGGGGGGGGGGTGTGTGTGTCCATGCATAGGTGGGGGAGGGGGTTTTGCGTAGAGGGGAAGGAGTAGGGGACAGCTAAATCAGGAGAGGCGGGTTCGGGGGCGATGGCTACTATGCAGAGAGCTCCATCTTGATTTTTCTGAACTTTCCCTTTCTGTATCAGCAAACCAGCACACAAATTCTGTAGAAGCAGATTTTTGTTAATTAGTATCAATTTTCTTAGCTTTTGGGCCTTGAGGTTTTTATGATTTTCAATATTTTATTGAGCATGCTTTGTTGCAATGACTGACTTTGTTATGTTTGACGTGCAGCTTCTGAAGAAAGCTTCGGCATGCCAACTTGTGAGCAGTGTGTCACCCTTGGAGCAATTTAAGCTTTACCTTCAAGAGGTTTGCATTTGAGATACTCCAGTCCTTGTATGGTCAAGACTATACAAGCTAATCCAGTGAAGGCTGGGTAGTATATGATTTTTTTACAGGCCCTTATATTTTGTTCTAGATCTTGCTTACAATATTCTTGCAATTACTCGAGTTATGGTTTCTTTGTGCAGGGAGCTGAAGTTTCGGTGAAGGAGCTTGATTCACTGCTCTCTCTTCTTGCTGAGAAGAAAAGGAAGGCTGAGCAAGAAGAAGCGGAGACAAACATGGAAATCCTCCTTGATTTTTTGCATAGGCTTCAGCAGCAAAAACAGGAAGAGTTGAATGAGGTTAGATTGATTAAGCAGATGAGAATTTGTCTGCCGATTATGATGTTAGTTATGTTGATGGTGCATGATCTTCTTACAAAGGTTGTTATCATCTTTCCAGTTGCAAGCCGATTTGCAGTTCATAAAAGAAGATGTTGCAACTGTTGAGAAGCAGAGACTGGAGCTCCTCAGAGCCAGGGAACGGTATTCGATGAAGCTGCGCATGTTTCTACACGGATCAAGTCCCACTTTGGGTCATGTAGCTGTTGCAACTCCTAGCACTGGCAACGCTGCTACTGTGGCCAAAAATGAGCCAGGGGTGGCCATTGTTTCGGTTGCTTCAAGGAAAGGGGATTGCAAAGAGAGGGAATCCTCTATAACCACTCAGAAGAGGAATCTACTGTTTGGTGGATCAGTTGACTGCATTTCCAACTCTCAAGGTCCGGCACCATCTCCAAGCATGGCGATTGCAAAGAAGAAAAGGGTTTTGGCCCAGGTGCCCTTTCTACGGCTGATTAGAGATGTAGGAAAAGTCTCGCATTTGCGTGATTGTCTGTGGCAACTTAGTCCATATTGCTGACTGTTTCACACTGCTGCAAAGTAGGGGTGTACTTCCAATGTAATTTTTAATGACTTATGTAGAGGCATCTTTCATGCCCGTTTGCACGACTTTTTATCTGTAAACTGCTGCTAATCTCATATTATTTGTTGCCTTGTTCCCATCATGAGTGCTTGCTGCCACAAGGAGGTACATCCCCTTGTGAAACTACATCACCTCACTGTTCACTCGGGGGCTTCTTATCATCCCTATAATAATAAGGTTCCGATTAGGATCTTTTGATTTCAGACTAGCTTACCTTTATCCTAAGGTCATGTCCACATGCATCTGGAGGAGTGATCCATGTGATATCTACTCTCGATGTGGGAGTGGAGGAGGTGAAAGCTTCCTCTTTGTGATCTGGATATGGTCATTATTGGCATTGCAATGGGAGCAATGGGAAAGATTTCATATATAGCGTTATTTGCTAGTTGAAGTGGTAATAGATTTGGCATTTGTCATGTGCATCCCGCACTTGCTAAGTGGACATACTGTGTGATCTGGATGTGGCCATTATTGGCATTGCGATACCAAAGTCTGAACATTTTCAACAACACATGCCAAATCTATTACCACTTCAACTAGAAAATAATGCTATACATGAAGTCTTTACCATCGTTCCCAGTGGAAATGTGTTTGGTAGTTAGGAATAAAGTGCTAGGGGTGGTGCACTTGGTAGACACCTAGGTGGATACTTGTCTTAAGTAGCCACCTAAGAGGACACATGGCTAAAAGTAAATGATAAAAAGGCCATAAACATAATAAATAAAGTATGCTTTGTCTGCAACTCTAATTGATCCCATCCAATCCCTTTGTTTAACCCCTAATCCCTGCCTTAATCCTGATTAAGGGTTAATCTTTTGTTAATCCCACTGTAGCTGATTTGTAAGCTCTCTCTGTCTCTTTCTCCCCTGGGCATTAACCCTAACATTTGTCACGTGCATCCCACACTTGCTATGTGCACATACTGTACATGACAAGTGCAAGACCCAAGGTCGTACACTAGGCATTTTTATTGTGAGTCCTTGTCCAAGGACAAGCCGACAGTGTTACCATCAATGGCGGTCAGTCAGTTGTGCAAGTCTGGCACAAGTATTGTCGTTCCTGTCTGCACACCAGATGTAACCCTGTCGTATGATCTAATATGTACAGGCAGCTTGGATACTTTTTAGACCCATGGTCAGGTGCCTGGACAACAGCAAGTCATAAGTCAAAGGCAAGGTCTAGCCTTGCCGGTGTGTGTCAACCCCCTATCCATGGTACTAATAACACCTTAGGGGAAAAGGCAAGGTGCTTAAAGGATTGCCATGGCCTGTGGACAGACGACATGGGGAAGATGATAGTGGTCCTGAAGGAACTCCATAGAACTATGATGAGCTGAGAGATTGACATCATGATGATTGAGGAGTATCATCTCACTGTCAGTTGCACCAGGAGATGCTGCAAGATACTATTGGGATTTTGCCACCCTTCCTAGTATCTAGCTTTGGGCCACTAGGTAACAATGGGAGTGCTTGTAACTTAGTGCAGCAGCCATTTACTTTTCTTTTCCTCATCAGGACCTCAGCATAGATAGGAGGGCATGTTCTTGATAAAATGGTGAGTGGCTTTTCCGATCCGTGAGATGGCCACCACCGATGATGTTTGCGTTTGATCAGGATTTGGAGGTGCTAGACCGCACCCGAGAGCATACATATGGTGGTGCTTCTTCGTTCTGAGATTCTTTTGAGGCTCCTGTCTTTGTTGAGGAGCTTGCAACTGCATCTCAGGCTCTGGAAAGAAAGTGCTTTGGAGAGGATGGCTTGCCAGTGCTTTTCTTCTAGCAGTATGAGGAACTCATGGAGGACAACCCTAGGTCTGCCTTCAATGAAATCGTGCAGAGAGGTCTCAAGCCGGAGAGTCTCTTTTTGAGGGTATCATCTACCTGATCCCAAAGGAGGGAGGTGACAGAGATGATATTTGACATTGGTGCCCCATCACCCTCCTACCCACGGAGCCGTGCCTTCACCCCACCCCCCTGCATGCAGAGCGGTGCCTTCACCCAACACCCCGCCCCATGCGGTACTGTTTACCTCTGGCCGTTCTCTTCCAGATATCATCTACAGCACTAAATATGTGTTATTCAGGATAGCGTATCCAGGATGACATCTGTCTGGGAGGCCACAATGATTTCAGATGCTAGGGCTTAGGGTCCAGAAGGCAGGCTCCCCTCTTCCCTTAGGGAGCAATCGCGCTTTACCCGATATGAGCGAACATAGAAAGGGTTACAAACTGCCACCTGCTTCTACTTCTAAACTCCTCAATTGATCTTCTCATGCTGGAGAGGGTCTTTGATGGTATGATCGACCAGCCAGCAAATTTGCACGAGTTTCTTGCGCCAATTGAAT
Source organism: Cibotium barometz (assembly GCF_041138505.1). Classification (NCBI taxonomy): domain Eukaryota; kingdom Viridiplantae; phylum Streptophyta; class Polypodiopsida; order Cyatheales; family Cibotiaceae; genus Cibotium; species Cibotium barometz. The sequence goes on from NC_141046.1 coordinate 29,757,463, forward strand.
GGACACTGATTGAGAAGTTTAGAAACAGCCAGCAGTTTGTAACCCTTTCTACATTTGCTAATATCGGGTAAAGCAGTTACTCCCAACGGTAGAGGGGAGCAGGCCTTGGGTCAGAAAACAGCCAAGTCCTGTCCATGGAGCCTCTGCAGTCATTGTGGCCTCCCAGAGAGTGAACATGTTATCCTGGATACTTGTATGAAGCATATCCAGTGCTGTAGATAATATCTGGAAGAAACCGCCAGAGGTAAAGACTAATGAAATGCTGTGCCTAGGAAGGTGATGGGATGGTGTGGTTGCCTGGGTTTTGAGGGGAGAAGGTCCTTTCGTATAGATGAGAAAGGAGTAGCAAGTGTCGGATCAAGTCTTTTATTTCATTTGTCACTTTTAAAGTCCCTTTTACACTCAGGCTGTATGGATGGCAAGCTTGCCTATCAGTGGCTAAATTTTTTCCTCTTATGGGCAGAGCCATGTATAGGGCCATATCTTTTGGCCCAATTATATGAGTGTGTAAAAATGAGCGTGTATCTGCTTCTCTGTATCTGTGGACCGTGATATAAGTGGGTATCTTTGTCAAGCTTGTATTATCAGTGGTATTAGCTATTCATAAATAAAATTTTTGTGGTGTTGTCAGTTTGAAGACCTGCAAGAATGCTATCTGCTGAAAAAGCGGCGGATGGTATCTCCCCAGTGGCCAAGGCAACTTGACTTGAATTCCAAGAAAGATAAAGATGTTAGTGACAGAGATGTTGGCAGTGGAGGCCTCGAAGACTTTCAAAGCATTCTGAATGCTTTCACGTGCTATAGGTTTCCCACACGTGACACCACCATCAATTTGTTCATGCTGATGATTTTCATTTTATTATATGTAAATGGATCCATAGGGTTCTGAGGTTGACATATTTTTCATGTCAATGCAATGCTGCAGCCGCCTACGGGTAATAGCAGAAGTTCGCCAGGGTGATTTGTTCCATTCTTCTAACATTGTTTCAAGGTTAGCGCCCCCCCCCCCCCCCCCCCCCCCCCCCCCTCTTCCCAAACTCCTCCCAAAAAAAAAAACCACCCATATACGCTTACTCACTTAGCGCATGCACTTACTTTCCCCTTCCCCTGTGCTGCATTTTCTAGTTTTCTGGATTTTGGGCTATATTTTGTGTTGGATTACCTTGCAGCATTGAGTTCGATCGGGACGATAGGCTGTTTGCAACTGCTGGCGTGTCAAGGCGCATAAAAATCTTTGAGTTCTCCACGGTGTGTAACTTGCCTCAGCTTGTGGATCGGGAGGAAGACTAGATCGAATACTAAGATGCTTGTGCATGTTATGAGCAGGTAGTAAATGTGCCAGCAGAGGTGCATTTTCCTGTTGTCGAGATGCCGACAAGATCAAAGCTCAGCTGTCTCAGCTGGAACAAATATATCAAGAATCAAATAGCTAGTAGTGATTATGAAGGCATTGTAACTGTGTGGGATGTAAATACACGGCAGGTGACCTCCTAACCCATCACATGATTGTGGCATTCAATTATTGACCCTATTTTTCCATTTTTCATTTTGATTTCTGTTTGAAATTACTCAAGAGCATCATGGAATATGAGGAGCATGAGAAACGTGCATGGAGCGTGGACTTTTCACGCACAGACCCTTCAATGCTGGTCTCTGGGAGTGATGATTGCAAGGTATGTATCTGGTTCTTGCAGCACGTGGTGGGTGGGTGCTTGTGTGTTTGTGTGGGTGGGGGGGGGGGGGGGGGGGGGCGGGGGGACACATGGACATAGCATGCATGCATGGGGTTGTGTAGTGTTTTTCCAGCTGATTAGTTTGTCTTTTCTTTGCTTTGAGAGCAATGCAGGTGAAAGTCTGGTGTACAAAGCAGGAATCGAGTGTGCTTGATATTGATATGAAGGCCAATATATGCTGTGTCAAGTACAACCCTGGATCCAGCAATTACCTGGCGGTATGTCGTGTGTATATGAAATGGCATGTGTACAAGTCACGTGTCTATGAAGCAGCATGTTTACCAGTACCATTAAGTTGTGGTGTGATGTTGTGCATGTAGAATATCCACTGGTAGAAGAGTCGGGTCACAGGCTGTGGTTGCCTGTGCTTGTGAGCAAAGACAAGTAACTGGCAATTTTCACGGTTTTGTAGGTCGGTTCAGCTGATCATCACATTCACTACTATGATCTGCGGAATGCCCACACTCCACTGCATGTGTTCAGTGGGCACAGAAAAGCAGTCTCCTATGTAAAGTTTATCTCCCCTATGGAACTCGCTTCTGCATCCACGGATAGCACTCTCCGTCTTTGGGACGTGAAAGAGAACTTACATGTACACTGTTTGGAACTCTTTTGTCTTGAGACATCTATCTTAATGGGATATTAATTGGAGTAATGACGACTATTGGGATTAATGATCTTTTGTAGCTGAGTACTTCCTTTACTTCCGCTTGCAGGTACGGACCTTAAAAGGGCACACAAATGAGAAGAACTTTGTGGGGCTTTCTGTGAACAGTGACTACATTGCCTGTGGCAGCGAAACAAACGAAGTATTTGTTTACCACAAGGTATTATTATTCATGTGTATGCATGCATACATACGTACATATGTACCATGTCATCTTATGCATGTCTAGGTTCCAGGGACAGTGTCAAATAATCCCCCCTAGCCTGCTAATTAAATTGTGTCGCTATGAATGTTCCTACATAGAAGAGTCGTGGTGGAGGACTAATGGTACAACTTTTTGGTATTAGGCGATTTCAAAACCGGCAGCATGGCATAGGTTCGGGTCTTCGGACCTTGATGACAGCGATGACGACACGTCTCATTTCATAAGTGCAGTTTGTTGGAAGAGTGAGAGTCCAACTATGCTTGCTGCCAACAGCCAAGGTACAATTAAGGTGCTCGTGCTGGCTCCATGATTGTCTTTTCGAGGTATTGGAACCTCCAATTTTGTGCTGTTTTGTCATTGACGATGTCATGTCAAATAGGGAAAATTTATACGTGTTAGTGCCATACATATTTTGGAGGCTCTGTTGATGAAATGTCATCAGGGCCTGTGAAGATGGAACTATGTCATCATTTTTTCCATCTCAATTGTAGCATACAAACCTCTATTGCCTTTGAGGCACTCTGTATTCTAGAGTATTTGGAAAGGAGTAATGATTTTTTTGGATCGGCAGACTGGGTTTTGGGTACGGATCTTGAATATTTTGAGGATTTCCGTCGTGTGCTGTGTGTTTTTGGTGCATCTCATTTTAAAACCTACAGTTCTCTGAAAATGAATTGAGTAATATCGAAGAAATATTATCATTCGTGATTGTTTGTCTACGACAGAGTTGATTATGTAAGATGCCGTGGTGAGGCCCATAATGCCCTGTTAAATCCATCACCTCAAGGCCTTATGCAGAGCAAGCGAAAACCCTTGGTTTACTATCATTGAATGATTTGAAAATGGATCGAAGAAATCTTATCATTATGGGTGATTGTTTTGTCAACAGCCAAGATCATCATGTGTGATTGGTTTGTCAACAGCCAAGTTGACTACGTAAGATGTGTTGAGGCCTATAATACCTTCTTAAATCCTTCGTGTTCATGTCTCTTGTAGACCTAGACCCCTTAAAGATGATCATTCAACTCTATTCTTATGATGGTACAGCTCTACATTTCTGCTTTCCAATGTAGCATATAATTAGAAAAGTTATTTCTTTTTTAGCAATTTACTAGAAGTGCAGTAAGATACTTGTGTTCAACTTGTTCTTGGCAGCAATCAAATTCTCCCCAATGATCCATTGATAGCATTTGCACAAATCAATATTTTTTGATACTCATGTGGCTGCCACTAAAGCCAGGCTAGGATTGTATGGAACAAGACTAATAGACATAGTTTGTGTACGGCATTAGATAGCAGAGTTTGTCATTGATGTTGAGGTTAAAACATATGATTTGTTGGGTAAAAACATAGCTCATGATCATCTTGTGGCATATTTAGAAAGCTGATTGAGCAGTTGACACAGTGACTAGATGCACTATTGGTGCACAAGTCTATACCTGTTGGACTTAGCATAAGCTTTGAAGAAAGAGAGAGGGAGAGAGATTGTATCATAAGCTATAGTGACCGAACTTTATTAAGCTATTTGATAGTGGTTGTGGTAAGTCGGGCCATGGGTTATATGACACACTAATTGGGTGCCACCATCCTTGCAAGCCCACTTATCTGCCCTAAGTGCTATTAATGCTAGAAAATGAAATGATGCTTTTTGTTACAGCCAACTTTATCCTAAAAATCCCTTAACATTAGTCTTTATTCTTCGAGCTAATCTTAATGTGATAAACCATGCAAAAAGTCGAGACAATAAAACTCATAAGTAAATTAAATTTGGCATTTGAGTCATGTTCATTCGTGAAATCCCTCTTGGTGTTTTGGATGTTCAACCATATGGGTAATAGAATCCCTTGTATCCTCTTTCTTTTCACTACCTTGAATTATGCATACTGAGGCGGGCGACCTAGTGATCTCATTTCGGACTTCATAGTTTGATGGTGAAAACTTGGGTGAAGTAGAGTGTGTGTGTGTGTGTGTGTGAGAGAGAGAGAGAGAGAGAGAGAGAGAGAGAGAAAGAAAGAAATTTATATTAACGTCTACGGAAGATCCTAAGGGCCTATGAGACCAAAAGTAATACAATGGTACCATGGATATATTGAGCCATGGAAAATTGAAAGAAAAAGTAAAATGAGAACATCTGACAATACGTGATCAAGAGATGATCCTATGTAGGGTGAGATATGCTGTGATCAGCTAATGACGATACTTGCCTCAGCCAGAATCGATCTGATGGTGGAGTGAATGTCAGGCCTCTATGATGGGAGCGTGTCATGTTGGCGGAGAACCTCATGAATCTGTCTTTGTGGTGGAGGGTCTTGATGCTTCGGGTTGAGGACGTCTAGCTCGCAGAATGGATCGAGCTCTCTCGCTAAGAACTCCTCTGGGGTGTGGAGTTGGAGCGTGGGTATGGGTGGTGGGCTCTGATGTCGTAGTAGAGGAACTCCTTTGGAGAGAGAGAGAGAGAGAGAGAGAGAGAGAGAGAGAGAGAGAATGTAGGTGGGCCGATGGTATAGAGATGCGATGCCCAATTAGGATGCCCTTTTGTAGACCAAATGTCCCAATTTTCTTTTTTAATCTTAGGACCTTTGCACAATATCAACCTAGAAGGCTCATTGTTTTGTGATAGTCCATCGTCGACACAACTGTTAATGCACATTTACAAAAGTTGTTTCCCATGGTGGTACAATGTTAAGCTCCTAACAAACCCACCCTCAACTCACATGCAACCCTCGTGCAAGCATGCAACGTTTTGGAGAAAAGATCCATAGTTAGCAAAAAAAAAAAAGCATGGCATCAGGAAGAATAACCAAGCCATCATATACCAGTTAACCTCACGAGCACCCTAGTTGTGAATAGATGAGCCCACACACTAATCTCTCAGCCCTTGATTGGTCTCCAATGTGTACGCACCCTCTCTTGCCTACCGATTCCAGCCATCTGGCCCATGGGGCCAACCACTGGAATAGTAGAACCAGACAAGTACTCACCCACCCAGAATTGAAAGCCTTTCTTAACTTTTGCTTTAGAATACAGATACTCACACACTCCTCTTTAAACTTTAATTTATAAAACAATCCATTGACAAACAGATGTCTCAACTCAAAATTTCCATTCAATCCTTGTTTCTCACAAAACAGTATCACTCTGGACTCTCCGTTGAGACCAGCAAGTCAGCAACGAGATCCAGTAAACAGATTACAATAAGTTTCTCGTCATCATACATATAAATCTTCCACGACATATGCATGGGTGTCCTCGGCACCGCGAGCCCGTGCATCGCCTAGTCAGAACCCTCCAGGATCCTCCTTAGGTGTCCTGGCACTTCACTCAGGGACCGCTTTGTCGGCCCTCGCCCATTGTACTGGAAGCACACCATTTTACACCATACCCAGGATGGTCAAGACCTGGGCAGGTTTTTGCCGCGTGAGCCGTCCTTTGAACACTCCCCGTGAGCTGTTGCAACCGAACTTTCCTTGGAAAAACACATATACCAAATGCTCCCTCCAGCATTCTAGCGTAAGATAGTCCTTTAAGAAAACAGGGTTTCTATGCAAGTTTTCAGTTTTGAATTTCTTTTGAATACAATGGTTGTATCTCAATTCCGTATCCCAAGACTTCCAGATCACAGGTCTGGATTCCCAAGCAGAATTCCTCGAATTCTGTAATCTTGATCCTCTGATAAAAAATCAAAGATCTCAACTTAGTTTCAGATTCGGTGGGTGATTTGAGTGTAGATTACTGAACTGGTCACATCATCTATTCTTGAAACTGACGAAGGAGTTAGGTCTTGGTGATAGTCTGATTCAGTTTTTTAGACTGGAAAGGTTCTCTCTGAACTATCTTTATCGAAGGGTAATATTTTAATTACTACTTTATTGAATTCAAAACTAAACACGAATTCCTATAAGGAATAATCTCAACTTAGTTTCAGATTCGGTGGGTGATTTGAGTGTAGATTACTGAACTGGTCACATCATCTATTCTTGAAACTGACGAAGGAGTTAGGTCTTGGTGATAGTCTGATTCAGTTTTTTAGACTGGAAAGGTTCTCTCTGAACTATCTTTATCGAAGGGTAATATTTTAATTACTACTTTATTGAATTCAAAACTAAACACGAATTCCTATAAGGAATAAATTAATCATTCATCTAAAATTTCGACTTCGATAGTTTTTTTGAATTTTCTCATTATCATCCTAGAGAATTCGAAATGATATAATTTTCCTTCACTGAGTATTTACTTATTCATTTTTTCAATATTCATGGGATTTAAACATAGGATTAAAGAGAACTCTTGTTTTGATATAAAAATTCTTTTATGCATCTATTTATGCATAAAAATCCATTTTGATGAAAGTAACACTTTTATAATTGAAAAAATTCTTTTATGCATCATTTTATGCATAAAAATCAATATTGATGAAAGTAACACTTTTATAATAAAAAAATTTCTTTTATGTATCATTTTATGCATAAGAATCAATATTGATGAAAGTAACACTTTTATAATAAAAAAATTCTTTTATGCATCTATTTATGCATAAGAATCAATATTGATGAAAGTAACACTTTTATAATAAAAAAATTTCTTTTATGCATCTATTTATGCATAAAAATCAATATTGATGAAAGTAACACTTTTATAATAATAAAAAATTCTTTTATGCATCTATTTATGCATAAAAATCAATATTGATGAAAGTAACACTTTTATAATAAAAAAAAATCTTTTATGCATCTATTTATGTATAAAAATCAATATTAGTGAAAGTAACACTTTTATAATAAAAAATTCTTTTATGCATCTATTTATGCATAAAAATCAATATTAGTGAAATTAACACTTTTATATTAAAAAAATCAATATGCATCTTTCTATGCATAGAATTCAAATCTAATGAAAATCACTCTTTTATAAAAATAATAATAATCAATATGTATCTTTCTATGCATAGAATTTAAATCTAATGAAAATCACTCTTTTATAAAAAAAATAATCAATATGCATCTTTCTATGCATAGAACTTTAATCTAATGAAAATCACTCTTTTATAAAAATAATAATCAATATGCATCTTTCTATGCATAGAACTTAAATCTAATAAAAATCACTCTTTTAGATTTAAAAAAAATAACCAATATGCATCTTTCTATGCATAGAATTTAAATCTAATGGAAATAACACTTTTAGAATAAATATATTTCTACTATGCATTTTTCTATGCATAGAATGAAAATGACACTTTTAAAATACACAAACGATAGGGATTATTCTTTTAGAATAATAAAAGATAAAACTTATTTCACCAAATTTTAAAAAATTTTGCCATAACCTCCTTTGTATGGCTGACCATTTTTCAAATTTTCCTATTTTAAAATTACTTAAAGATTAACCCCAATTGGTTTAAAGCATTCTAAACTAATCAATTTCTACTTTTAAAAGAGAAATAATATGAAAAGTTTAATCCCAACAATTATATTACTTAACTAGGATAAAGAAGGGCTGAATTTAAGAAAGAAGAGAGGGGGAAAGCCTTTCCAACAAGGCATAACATTTAAGATAACAAAAAAAATAGAAAACCATTAAAAGAATAAGAAAAAGTAGGATTTCTAACTTACATGAAAATCTGGGAGCTTTCCTTTGGCTTGATGGTTTGAGGGATCTACTCTTGTTTGCAACAAGAGTGGCCACCAGTTAGAAGAGAGAAAGGTCAAAAACTAGTGAATTATTAAGAAATTCACAGTTCTTGGCTCTTGGGAGGAGTAGAGTAACAGTGCATAAAACACTATTAAGCTTCAACAAAGGGGGAGGCTTCTATTTATAGGAAAAAGTGAGCTTCTAACAAAGCAAACTGATTCTAGAATTTTCCAAATCAATTTGGTCAATTTTTGACCATTTTTATGTCAGTTTAGCTTACTTTTTGGAACTAGACTTGAATTAGGAGAGAGGAGAGATGAAATATCTCAATTTTTGATAATTTAAAACTCCACCACACATGTGAAATAGGCGCCTCCTTCATGAGGGGGGAATTCCCATTGTGAGGTGTCAAAATTTCATTTTTTTAGTATTTCCTTTGGTCCTTAGTCCACTCTTCATCTTATGTGAGTATTTACTTATTTTTGGGGAGATTTTCTTTTTTTCTTCTATTTATCATCTTCACACATTTGGATGAATCTGATTGGTCCCTCAAAACCTTAATTTAAAATTTTCAGAAAATCTGGCCCCCTAGGTAAGGCCTCTTGAACAGATTATACTTGATTTCTAATGCACCTTCTGAAATTTTTTTTGAACTTTTGTTTCGTGGAAACTTATTTTAATAAGAAGAGATATTTTTTCATCCAAAAATATTCAAAATTTGAATAACCTCTCTCTAAAACATTTTCTCTCTCTAGACCAAAACAGGTAGAAACAAGATCTTTTATATTTCTGAAGAGGGATTTGATTACAGGTGAAGATGCTAGACATCTTGAGAGGCTGGGGAGGAATCTTGTATTCTCTCCCACTTGAAAAACGCGAGATGTCCTCATCTCGTAAATTGGGGGTAATCCTGCAACAGTTCGGCTTCTTTCTCCCAGGTGGCATCTTCAAAAGGATAGAACTTCCATTTGACCAATAATTCTCTCAAAATTCTGTTCTTGAGAACCTTTTCTTGAACATCAAGGAATTCTGAAATTTCGGTTCCTTGAACCTTGTTTCCGTGAAGGTCACGGAAGGAAATGGTTCCATTATGACAGTGAATGTTAGCTTGATTTTTGTGGAGCCAATCCATTCCAAGGATCCCGTCGAAAACTCCCAAAGGTATAACTCTGAACTGACAGTCAGTTAAATTCCCATCTAGATTGAACTGAATACGATCTGTCTCAAGGTGAGTGAAAAGAATCTTCCCACTTGCCAATTCAACTTGCATAGGTTTCCCTGATTTCTGATCTAAGACTAGCTTACGCAAGCATCCAGGGGAAATGAAAGAATGAGTACTGCATGAATCAATCAAAAGCTTAAAAGGCTTACCTTGATACTCAACTGGAGTATGAATGACGGAGAATTGGCGATTTGGCCCTTGGTTTTCAATTGCAGCATAAATCTGTCCTCCTTCCTCTTCCACTACTTCTGCAATTGTTACTGCTCTGGCTGCTGTAGTCTGAGGCGGAACTCTTTGGCAAAGTCCTTTGCCATTCTTACTGCTTCGGCCATTGAGACATGTTTGGCATTCTTCACTAAGGTGTCCAATGGCTCGTTCATTCCTCGAATGAACATGGCCCAATTGAGATTTAGTTTCAAGGAAGCCCGGAGGACAAAACCTCTTTCTGAGGTAAGCTTTAAGATCGGTCCAAGTCTGGGTATTCCGGTCGAGACGGTTAGTCTCGTAGTGATTCCTCCAAGCGACCCTGGCCGTTTCCACAATCTTTAACCTGGTGAGAGCCATCTTGTTTCTCTCATTGTAGCCAGTTACATCAAAGTATTCCTCCATTGCTTCAATCCACTTTTCCACTACTTCACCTAAGTTCCCCTTCACCCTTGAAGGGACTAGGTTGGGATCTCTGCAGGGCTTTTCGAACATCCGGATCTAACTCTTCGTCATCGGTTAGAGGATCCGATTGCCTTGCATGGGCCGCACACCTCATGACTCTGACAAAACGAGATTTTCGTCAACTTAACTTTGACAACAGATTTAAGATTATTTAATTTTTATGATTTATTCTTTAAATAGATAATTATTTCATCATACTTCATGAAACAAGATTAACCATATTCACAATCATGAAAACAATTTGGAATTTTTTTACAAAACATCATTTATTATCAAAAGTTTTCGATATATACATAGAGCATCACGGCTCCCCAAAATCACTGTCTCAATCGTATACGCATAAAGAAGCGAAATTGCGACACGATTCATTACAGAAAGAGGTGCTGTAATTCTATCTCTAGGGATAAAGCGACTAAGAAGCCTAAAAAACTCGGCATGAAGTTTTGAAGTTCCTGGGTGAATGATCAAAGAGTTGTACATGCTAAACAAGTCCTAGCCTTATCAGAATCATGGCTAAGGAAATATTTTACCTGAGCCTTTGACGCTGACTGTGGTACTGACATTAATACATCGTCCTCCACAAAACCACATATACCGACGTCACTCAAGAGGATCAGGAAAGTAAAGACTCTCAAAATGATGCACGAGTCTCACTCTGCTCACTCGGGTCATAGCAGAGTTGATGAGGTGCTCAAATGCAAAGGCTATCATATCCTGACTCTGGGAGAGTTCAAGAATGCCAGATAGATTCGGGATATCCATCTATAAATTCCAATTCAATTTATGAGTTTTCAATTTTTGAAGTTCCTTCAACATAATATTAACAAGCGAAAACATTATTTCCCAGATTTACTTTAAAATTTTTAAGCAATTTCTGTTGCTGTTACGTAAATTTACAACAATGCTCTGATACCAACTGTGAGATCCCACTGCCCCCTCTGCGCACTAGATTCCCTGATGGTAGCAGTGGAAGTAGCTTCCTCTTGCGCGGGGTAGGGTTCCTCACTCGGGGCCTCACCCTCGAATGTCCGAGCACGAGACTAAGCTGGTGGTCATTCCGAAAACCAAAATCGGGAAAATTTTCCATGCCCGGAAAGCGGGGACGATTCCACCATTTTTATTTTCTTAACGAATTCTTTTAACGAGATCAAGATACTGAACTACCTTCATCTGAAAAAACCAGATAGAAGGGAAACTATTACAGACTTACCTTTAAAGGAATCAACGCTTTTTTCCTAATTGAATCAAGCACAGCCATCGATTTATTCTTTAGAGAAGTCTTCAAGACTCTAATTAACTACTCGAGTTCTAAAAGTGTATTTCTATTAATCAATTTTATTATTAAAACTCTACTGATTCCAGCCTAACCCCAAACGGCCCATGGGTTAACCACCGCCCAACCACTGGAATAGTAGAACCAGACAAGTACTCACCCACCCATAATTGAAAGCCTTTCTTAACTTTTGCTTTAGAATACAGATACTCACATACTCCTCTTTAAACTTTAATTTATAAAACAATCCATTGATAAACAATTGGGTACAGATGTCAACTCAAAATTTCCATTCAATCCTTGTTTCTCACAAAACAGTATCACTCTGGACTCTTCGTTGAGACCAACAGGTCAGCAACGAGATCCAGTAACACAGATTACAATAAGTTTCTCGTCATCATACATAGATATCTTCCACGACATACGCATGGGATGACAACAATTTATAAACAACCATTACAAATAGAATTATTCTTAAATTAATTCCTACATTCCTACACTTGAGACATCGGTGTGCATTGGTTGCCCATACTAGATTCATCTCTATCGAATTCATTGGTTTCCCATACCAGATTCATCTCTAGATGCCTCGGTTGCTAGACCTTGCTCTGCTGTATCCATGGGTCTAATACCTATATGTACCCTGGGATTTATAATTTACACCTTTTCTAAACCCTAAACCTTGGCATTGGTTGCCCATATCATATTCATCTCTACCAGATTCATTGGTTGCCCATACCAGATTCATCTCTACTAGATTCATTGGCTACCCATACCAGATTCATCTCTAGATACCTCAATTACTAGACCTCGATGCGTCCGTAGGTCTAATACCTAAATGTATCCTGGGATTTCCATTTTACACCACTTCTAGACTTTTTCAGGAGTTGTGGGTCACGGGCTACTCTAGGTCTACATCACAAGACCTTGTCCCTAGCTGTCTACTGGGGACCCGAGGAGGGGGATAAAGCCCCTCAACTCGTCATCTTTCCTTCATTGAGCTTTTGAGTGGCTTAAACTTGGATCAGAATCCCACACACAAAGATTGGTGTCCATCCCTCGTATGGGAAGCCATCCCCACCTAGAAATTTGGATCACCATCTCGCACACAAAAATTGGTGTCCATCCCTCGGATGGAAGACCATCCCTACTCCAAAATTCATATAGCATGAAAACACATAAAGAAATGAATAGAAATCATTATCAATAGCCTACTCCTTTTGTTATTTCCATTTCTTAAATGTGTTCATGTGGCTTTATCCTTAGGACATAGTCTCTATTGAAAAGTTCAACTAGGGGTTGATTAAGGTCTGTAGGTTCATTCTCAAAATATATGCATACACAAAAGTTCCCCCCTATCTGGGAATCATAGATTTAGTATATTCATTGAGGTTCATAGGTTCATTCTCAAAATATATGCATACACAAAAATGTCCCCCTATCTGGGAATCATAGATTTAGTATACTTCATATGTCAAGTGCTACCTAGTAGTGTTATTCATGGATGTATAAATCTACTCCCAAGGATCACATTTTAATTATTGGGGATTTGATGACTTCACACACCCTTTTTCACTTCCTGTGCTAGTATTTAATAGAGATCCTTAAAATCATAAGGCAAAGTTAACCATTCACTATATTCAAAGCTTAATGGTTTTTTTTTCTCGACATGAATTTAAAAGAAATACAAAATCCAAGCACTTCATCAAACTTATTAACTCTAAGCCTAGTTCACATTTCTTAAGTAGGCTAAACTAGCTTATTTATGGGCATGGTTACTCAACTAATCTTAAGTAAAAGTTAACTTACTTCTTTTGAGTTTGCTAGAAAAAAGATAAACTACTCTTATTCATGGTTTTAGATAAGCAATTCCAGTTCTATACTCCTACTCACATAACTTAGATTAGACTATCCTATAAGTGTCTACAAGTGTACCTTAATGGGTTAGGTTTCTTAATTTAAAATTACCATTTATCATTTTGAATTATCATCTTCTTATTTTAAATAAGCATCACTCATGATTGTAAGATAAGCCTAGTTAGCTCTAAATTTACTTCCTATAATAGTTATATGATTACTGCCATACTAGGTTTGCCTTCACCATTACACTAGGAACTTGTACAAAATTCCAAGAATTTATTCATTGAGTTAGGACACATAACCCTTCAAACAAATCAACTCCTAATAATTAAGAAATATTATAGGTATGGTTTAACTATATTAACCATTAAACCACTTTTCTAAAACAAAATAGAAACCCTATTGGCTAATCACATGACATAGCCCTAAAGGAAAAAATAGAAACCTTGCTAATCACGTGACATAGCCCTAAAGGACAAGCATTAGGTTAATCAAGCATGGATAGATAGATTAGAGCACTAATAAACAAAGATATAAGCCTATCAATTTCAAGGAGGACATAACCATAGCTTTCATCAAAAGATTGTGCATTAAATCAAGCTTAAGCTGGATCAAAAAGCAAATATATTAGAGCATAGAAACCTTTGATCACACTTCTTTTTTTAACATAGTTTAGCTATTAAACTACCTTTCACACCTCCCTCCCTCTCATTTACATAATATAATTAGGAAAAGGGAGTGATATGCCCTTTTGTGTATAATCCATAAAACCTTGCTTGCATAACACGCTTTCCTAACACTTTAGATGGATACATTAATTCATTTTAACTACTTAAATCAAGGCTTGGCATGAATAAATCCTAATCTTTAATCAAGCATGGGAAAAACTTAACTTAATTTCAAGACCACAAAAACACTAACCAAGATAAAGAGATATGGTTAAGCATGGGAAACACTTAACTTAATTTCAAACTAAACCACTTAACTAAGATCAAAAGATATGGATAAGCATGGGAAACACTTAACTTAATTTCAAACTAAACCACAAAAAACTAACCAAGATCAAGAGATATGGATAAGAATATACCTTGAGAGAAAACAGAGATATAGATGAAGCTTACCTTGTGGTGAGAAGATGATGATGATGGTTGTGCCCCACTTGAAAACCTTCAATTGATTGCTAATGAAAAAATCTTGATCCCCATACTTGCTCTTAATCAAGTGGAGCCACCAATTTTGATAATTAGGAGACCCAAAACAAGATTTGGGCAAGATTAGAGAAGAGAGATATCCCTTGTTTTTGACAAAATTTTGGGGTTGATTGGGGGGCTCTATAGTAAGGATATTTTAGCCTAGTATGTGGGAAAACCAATGGATAAGACTTAAGGAAATTCAAGTGCTTGAGGGGTTCATCAACAATGGTTTGAGCTTTGAGCTTCGAGCTTTTGAGCAAGTGACGTCAATTTGTGTAGATTTTAACATACAATGACATCGCCGCACAAGAGAGCATGATGATATGGTTTTGCCACAAAACTATCTAGCCATACCACTTATGAAAGATAATAAGTGGGTGATATCATGACAGTCTCTTTCCTTGTAGTAGCTAATGCATTTAATGGTTTTTCCACAAAACTATCTAACCATACCACTTACGAAAGATAACAAGTGGGCGATATGATGACATAGTCTATTTCCTTGTAGCTAAAGCATTCAATGTTAGAGGACTATTATAGGTTGTCTTGGAAGTACTGAAATTTTTCTTTCCCAAAATAATTAAAGATAAAACTATTAAAGTAGTGTGGCAACTTGGCTACTTGATTGGAAATCAGTCATTCATGATGACATAGTCTCTTTCCTATAGTAGCAAAAGTAATCAATTAGAGTAGTCTCAAATCCTCAAGATAAAACCACCCAATCAAAAAGTAATGTAAAAAATGGAGTAAAATAGAGTCTTATAAGGTAGAACCATGCATGCAGTATTGTATCATCCATCACATGCCTCATCATCTAAAGTAGTTACATTACAAAACATTGTAGAACAAAAGTAGTTACATTGCTGAATGCATAACTGTGAGCAAAACTGGCAACGTTTTTAGCTAAATACACCAAAATCCAAAATCTGCCACATTGATAAACGACGCATTCCCCTTTCAAAAAACAAGATCATGATGCACCATCTTTTGATTTAATTCCTTGCTACTAAGGCACCATGACCACACAAATGGTAACCTTGGGAAATTCATAAAGAATCCTCTTATTACTAAAGGAAGGATGGTATCTAAGTCTAGATTTCTTTCATTATGTGATTAAGGTTTAATTAACCCCACAACTACCTTGCAATTAAGGTTAATCTAATCTCACTTTTCAAGTTAAATGAATGGTGTCTGGATTGTGACGAGTTCATGTAATATGGAGTGTCAAGCACTCTTCCCACAAATCCACTACATGCATGCAACACACTCTGGGTTACTATTCAGTAGGAATATTGTTGCATTCTAGAAGATAAAAGGTCAAATTTCTATAAAGAGAAATATGGGAACTAGACCAAGGTAATAAACCCATGGATGGATCACTGAAACCTTTCACATAGGATGGCTAAACCCATCCATGGGATCATGATCTCGAGTGAAGATTGATGATAATTAAACAATCTTAGTTAAATGTTTGCCAAATTCTATATGCTAAAGGAATGGTTTTTATGTTATTAATGTACCAAATGTTGATTCAAGAGAAAGTTGTGCCGACATTCCTAAGTGGTGTCAAGGTCACACTTAAAGTAGGTAACTTGAGTGTTATTCTACGATCAATCATGTGTCATCCTCATGGCAATGGCTCTTCCTCGGTATGTCATGAGGGTTATGTTGGTAGGGGATCTAAGTGGTTTTCCATAGCAAACCATTTACCTAGGTCAAGACCTCCTGGTAATTGTTAGGGTCATGTTAACATGGGATCATGGGCAATTACCATGATTGATCATCTACTAAGGCTGTAACCACCTTGATAGTCATAAATGGAGGATTCTTGGGATGAAGGGACTAGGAGAAATTTTGATTAGACCTGGATGTGTGCCCAGGAGATATTGTTTATGTGAACCTAGAGGAATTTCCCATGGATCGATGAAAGGGCTGTGAAGGGAGTGCACCCCCTAGGATGTGATGTTTACAATGGATTTTTTTTTGAAAGAGGACTGCTTGAATTTTAAATGATTCTCTATTTCTTATTGTAAAAAATGAATTATATACAAGTAACTAGTTTTCACACTAAGCGAGCTAAACTTAAAAATTATCCAGCCTATATTTGTAGTCTTAAGCAAGTATATACACTAAGTTTGTAGAGTGTTAATTCCTTGATAAACTTCTCAATTGAGTGCATCAACGACTGTGCTTGATCTTGATTAGGAAAAAAGCATTGAAATAACTCAGATGATCAAATTATATCAGTGATAGTTTCCTTCTATCTGGTTTATTTAGGTGAAGGATAGTTTAGAATTGATCTCATTAGAAAAATTCGTTTAGAAAATTCAAAAAGGTGGAATCGTCCCCGCTTTCTGGGCATGGGAAATTTTCTCGGTTTCGGTTTTCGGAGTAACCACCAGCCTAGTCTCGTGCCCGGACATTCGTAGGCAAGGCCCTGAGTGAGAAACCCTTCCCCGCGCATGAGGGGGCTGCTTCCGCTATCAGCTACCGGGAGTCCGCCGGTGCATGGAGGGGGGGCAGAGGGATCTCACACATATAAAGCGGCCTTACCATGAATGTCCGGCCTCGTAATGCATACATAAATGAGGCAACCAACAGCTGTCTGATAGAGTGTGACATCAAAGTGATCTCCAGCATCATGAAGACTCAACTTCAAACCTGTCTCCATTGGAGTAGCAATAGGCTTGCAGTCTTCAAGGCCAAATCTCCACAACAATGTCTCAATATACTTTGTCTGACACAAAGCAATACCTCCATCACACTGCTTAAATTGTATCCCCAAATAATGATGCAAATGCCCCAAATCTGACATCTCAAAAGAGGCATTCAAATCAGCCTTAAAATCAACAATATGACTCTCATTTGGTCCTGTGAGCAGCATGTCATCGACATAGAGAGCAATGATTAGATGTACACCATCCACACGTTTAACATACAAAGTGCTTTCTGTTGGACTATTCTGAAAACCATGTGTACTCAAATATGCATGTATCTTTTCATACCAAGCTCGTGGAGCTTGCTTTAAACCATATAAAGCCTTTTTCAACCTGCACACTTTGTTTTCTTGCCCTCTTTGAACAAAACCACGAGGCTGCGATACATACACCTCCTCATGCAAATCTCCATTCAAGAATGCAGTCTTTATGTCCAACTGATGTACATTCCAACCATTATGAGCTGCCAATGCACAAATGCTACGAATGGTAGTCATACGACAAGTGGGAGCAAAGGTCTCATCAAAATCAATGCCCTTTTCTTGAGCATAACCCTTTGCAACAAGTCTAGCCTTATAGCGATCAACACTGCCATCTGGCTTTTGTTTCAATTTAAAAACCCACTTACATCCAATGGCCTTTTTACCAATAGGCAAATCACACAAAGACCATGTACCATTCTTCATTATAGCATCATATTCACTTTGCATTGCAGCCAACCAATTTTCTGAATTTTGTGCCTCATCAAATGAAAGAGGTTCTTCCTCTTCACACATACTAGACACAGCCAAAGCATAACAATCTGATGCATAAGAGGCATGCTGAAAACCTGAACGAGTACGACTAGTAATAGGTGCATCAATCTTACTATCACGCAAGGTTTGCACCAGCCATTTAGGCATACCTCTAGCCTGCTCATTTTCAGCCCTATCCTCATGAATTACATCCTGTAAATCTGCATCAGAAATAGGCTGATCTATGATGTCGTTTGAAATCTGCGTAGGCTGAATATTTGCCTCATTAGGACCTACATTTGAATTCCCACCTGTAAAGAGAGGCAACAACGTATCAAATACATCCCGTGAGCTCACACCTATCTCTTTGGTACATGATAACAAGGCCTGCACAGCATCTTCTACAAAAATAACATCTCGACTAATCAAGATACGCTTTGACTGCGGATGATACAATCTGTAACCCTTGCTTTCAGCACTGTAACCAACAAAAATGCATTTGACAGCCTTATCATCCAATTTTCTGCGTTGTTGCACAGGCACTAAAGCATAGGCCAAGCAACCAAAGACATGCAAGTGACCAATAGAAGGCTTCCTGCCATGCCAAGCTTCGTATGGAGTAACAGACTGCAAGGCCTTAGTGGGACACCTGTTGAGTACATATGCAGCACACATGACAACCTCAAGCCAAAACGCATGTGGCAAAGCTTGGCTCTTGACCATACATCGTGCCATCTCCATAAGTGACCTATTCTTCCTCTCAGCAACACCATTTTGCTGAGGGGTATACGGCACTGTACATTGGTGTTTTATCCCACGACTAGCCAGAAATGCATCAAACTCTTTAGACATGTACTCCCCCCCTTGATCAGTACGGAGGGTGCCCACAGTACAATTGGATACATTTTCAACCATAAGAAAAAACTGTTTGAAGCACAAAAACACTTCGGACTTTGCCTTCAGTGGATATACCCATGCATGCCTTGAGTAATCATCAATGAAAGTCACGAAGTACAAGTGTTTACCAAATGACGGAGTTTGCATAGGCCCACATACATCACTATGTACAAGCTGCAATTTGCGAGTGGCCCGCACAAAACTATCCTTTGGAAACGCAGAACGCTGCATTTTGCCCAAAATACAGCCTTCACAAACATGTTTCAATGGTGCCTCAAGAGGGGGCAATGAAGCAACCATATCAAATTTCTGCAAACGCAGCAAACTAGCAAAGTTCAGATGACCAAAACGAGCATGCCATAGTTTTGCATCTGAAACTGCCTTTTCATCAGAAACTGTATTTGCTGAATCTTCCACACACTTGTCATAAGAATTGAGCCTATACAGCCCACGAAACAAGGTGCCAGATGCAATAATCGTATCACCATAAGTCAAATCATGAATAGTACATCTGTCATCCACAAATTTGACTACAAATCCAAGTCTAGCAAGCGCAGAGACAGACAATAGATTCTTCTTTATCCCTGGCACATACAAAGCATCTGAAAGTGTGAAAGCGCTGCCATTTGCAGCAGTAAGCATAATTTTACCAACGCCCTTCACTGGGTAAGAAGCATTATTGGCACATGTGACAGTATTCCCATTAGGGACAGCCTCAAGAGAAGTGAACATATCACGATGCGAGGTAATGTGCTTTGTAGCACCACTGTCAAAATACCATACATGAGAGTCAACAGAAACTGCTAAACATGCATCATGTACAGATGGGTCATACTGGCAATACATGCTAAACGCCCATTCTGTATCCTGCACAACATTTGCAGAATCTGCATTTGTAGAAGCACCGCTATTGTGGCTGCATTTGACTCTTTCTTCTTTGCCTCTTTAGCCTTTAGCTTAGGGAAATTCTTAATGACATGATCATTTGCCTTACAATAGTTGTACCTAGTCTTTTTCTTGCCTTTATTAAGAGCCTTCTCAGACTTATTGTTGCTACCTGTGGAAGGAGAAGAAGTTGTAGACCTACTAATAGGAGAAGAAACAGTGGAAGGGGCTGCCTTACCACTTCTTCTCTGCTGCTGGGCAGCAATAAATGCTTGATCAACTGCACGTTGCCTGGCCTTGTTTTGCCTGGACTGCGCTTCTTGCAAGAGCTTGTTGACTAAAGTATCATACTTGATAGCATCAGGTCTGTCCTCTCATTAAGAAGTCTCCACGTGGAAGCAAAAGTCTGATATGTCTCAAGTAAAGCATCAAGAACAGTCTGCACAAGAGAATGATCAGGAATAATCTCACCTGCAGAAATCAACTGTTCTTTGAGATCTTTAATCTCAGCAAGAAAAACATTCATGTCATCATCTTCTTGCATAATCTTCAATTCTAGCTCTTTACGCAGGTAAGCTATTTTTGCCTCGTTACGACCTGCATACAAACCAGCTAGAATATCCCAAGCCTATTTTGCTGTTTTAGCTGAACGAATATGTGGGGTGATGTTACGTTTGATAGAAAGTGCAATCAAGGCATGAGCCTGTGCATCTTTACCATCCCAACGAGCTTGTTCAGTAGTGGGTAAAACAGCAGCAACAGTAGAGCTGCTAGAACCTGCAACATCCTCAACAGATCCTACATCCACAGAACCTGGACGTACATCCGTACCCTACACAATGTTCCACACTCCTTTTGCAACCAAAACATGCTGCATCATGTATGCCCAAAGTGGGTAGTTGCTGTCTCCATCCAGTTTGTCTTCAGTAGACAACATGTGAAATACATCATTGCTGTTATCAGCCATGGCCACTGACTGAAACTGATGCAAAAGCTACCTGTAATGAAGCAAAGATTGAACAGAAGACAACTTGTGCTATGTAGCACGGTCCACAATAGAACACGTATGCCTGTTTTGCAGAAAACTGCACTGGCAAAATTTCTGCAAAAAATGACGAAAACACCTGTGCAGAACTTGAAATGCAAAAACGGAGCCCGAAACGACCTCAAATGCAAATTCTGAGAACGCTAAGCCCAACGGGCTTATTTGCAGAGTATAGGGACCTGCAAGCGCTCGTGAAAACTCACCTCAATCGGAGAACGTGAGTCGGAGGGTGCTGGCAGCGTAGCCCTGGGAGCCGATGCCTGCTCTGATACCAATTGTTGGAATTAGGGTTGCAGGAAAGCACACAAAGCTTGGAGAAGAAGAAGCAAGAATGCACACAACACAAAGTGTATTAGATTGTGTCAATGTACAAAAGATAAGTTAACCCTAGAAGAATGGGCGTATATAAAAGCCGGGGAAAAAAACCTCCTAAAGAGGGAAAAAGTGCCCCGGCGGTCCTAAGTGTGTTCACACACATCACTGCCTATGTATATGGCAACAGAACTTCCCTTAGATAAACATATATGCCAAATGCTCCCTCCAGCATTCTGGCGTAAGACAGTCCTTTAAGAAAACAGGGTTTCTATGCAAGTTTTCTGTTTTGATTTTGTTTGAAAACCATGAATAATCTTAAATCCGTATCTCAATACTTCTAGATCCAGGTTTGAATTCCAAACAGAATTCTTCGAATTCTGCTAACTTGATCCTCAGATCAAAAACAAAAGTCTTAACTTAGTTTCAGATTCGGTGGGGGATTTGAGTACATTTTTCCTGAACTGGGCACATCATCATTGATAGAAATTGATGAAGGAATTAGGTCTTGGTCAATAGTCTGAATCAAAGTTTGGGTCTGGAAAGGTTCTTCCTAAACTATCTTTCTCGAAAGGTACTATTTCACTTTCTCTTTTTCTAAATTTCCTTCGACGAATATTTGCTTACAGATTTCTAAAAACATGAATTTCTTATGAAGGAATAAAATAATCATTCATCTCGATCTCTGACTTCGATACTTTAATTGAATTTTCTCATTACCATCTTAGTGAATATGAAACGATAGCATTTCTTTTCACAAATTATCTACTTATTCATTTTTTTAATTTTTGCAGAAATTAAACAGAGGATTAAGAGAACCCTTATTTAATTATAAAGATTCTATATGCATCTAATTAGGCATAAAATCCAATTCTGATGAAAGTCACACTTTTATCATCTCATAAAAATCATTTATGATGAAAATCACTCTTTTAACAAAAAAATATATCTTTTATGCATATGTTTATGCATAAAAATCATTTATGATAAAAATCACTCTTTTAATATAAAAGAATTTCTTTTAAGTATCTATTTATGCATAAAAATCATTTATGATGAAAATCACACTTTTAATATAAAAAAATATCTTTTATGCATATGTTTATGCATAAAAATCATTTATGATGAAAATCACACTTTTAATATATAAAAAATATCTTTTATGCACCCATTTATGCATAAAAATCATTTATGATGAAAATCACACTTTTAATATAAAAAAATACCTTTTATGCATATGTTTATGCATAAAAATCATTTATGATAAAAATCACACTTTTAATATAAAAAATATCTTTTATGCATAAAAATCATTTATGATGAAAATCACACTTTTAATATAAAAAATATCTTTTATGCATATGTTTATGCATAAAATCATTTATGATAAACGCCTCCTTCATGAGGGAAATTCCCCCATACTGAGGTGTCAAAAATGCATCATTTCATCTAAATATCTCTCTTTTTTAACTATTAACCTTGTCCTTAGTCAACTCTTCATCTTATGTGAGTATTTTATACTTATTTTTGGGAGATTTTCCTTTTATTCTTCTATTTATCTCCTCCCTACATTTGGATGAATCTTATTGGTCCATAAGAACCTTAATTTAAAATTTCGAAAAAATCTTGACCCTCAGGATAATGTCTCTTGAACAGATTATACTTAATTTCTAATGCACCTTCTGAAAATCTTTTTGAAATTTTGTTTCAGGGAAACTTATTTTAATAAGATGAGGTATTTTTCTATCCAAAAATATTTAAAAACTAAATTACCACTCTCTAGAAGATTTTCTCTCTCTAGGTTAAAACTGGTAGAAACAAGATCTTTTATATTTCTGAAGAGGGATTTGATTACAGGGGAAGATGCTGGACATCTTGAGAGGCTGGGAAGGAATCTTACATTCTCTCCCACTTGAAAAATGCGAGATGCCCTCATCTCGCAAACTGGGGGTAATCCCGCAATAGATCGGCTTCATTCTCCTAGGTGGCATCTTCAAAAGGATAGAACTTCCATTTTACCAATAACTCTCTGAGAATTTTGTTCCTGAGAATCTTTTCTCGAATATCAAGAATTTCTTCAGGTTGGAGTTCCACCTGCCCTTGGGTTGAAGAGGTTATGATTTCATCATCAAGTACATGATTTGGGCTTGGCACATATTTCATTAGAAGGCTTACAAGAAATACATTATGAACATTGAGATGAGAAGGCAGAAGAAGTTCGTAGGCTAAGTCACCTACTTTCTTTGTAATCAAATATGGCCCACAATATCTGGGGGATAACTTCTTGTACTTCCCAAGAGATAGAGAACTTCTTTTGGGCCGTACTCTAATGAAGACCATATCTGCTTCTTCAAATTTTCTGTCTGTCCTCTTCTTATTTGCATACTGCTTCTGTCGATCCTGGGTAGCTTTAATATCTTTACGAATTGACTGCATTTGCTGCTGCTGATGCTGGTCCATGTCGTCAAGCATCTATCTGGACATCTCAACCCTAATCAATGGGTCGGACCAAGTTAATGGAGTTAAGCAGTCTTGTCCATACAGAGCTTTAAAAGGGCTTATCCTGATACTTCAGTGATAAGAAGCATTGTAGGCGACCTCGACTAGGTGCAGATAGCTTGGCCACTTCTTGGGTTCCCTGCCATAGCATGACCGAAGTATATCTTCAATTACTTGGTTTACCCTTTCAGTTTGACCATCGGTCTCAGGGGGATAAGCTGTGCTGAGATCCAAGAAAGTTCCTACTGCTTCAAAAAATGCAGTCCAGAACCTTGAAGTAAACTTGGGATCTCGATCACTTACTATTCTCCTGGTAGGCCATGCAATCTGAAGATTTCTGTGAGAAACACTCTGGCCACATCCATTGCAGTGTAGGTTTCTAACTGGGATCAGATGGGCAACTTTGGTAGTCTGTCAACTACCACGAAAATGGAGTTGTAACCTGATTGCACTGAAGGTAATCCAGTAATAAAATCCATACTGATACATTCCCACTTCATCTAGGGGATGTCCAATGGATGTAACTTCCCAAGCATTTTTACTCTTTCAGCTTTGACTTTCTAGCATGTTAGACATTGACGTACATGATTCAGTACATCCTTTTTCAGACCAGGCCAAAAGAAGCTTTTCTTTACTACAGACATGTAGGTTTTGATGAAACCTGGATGTCCTGCTATAAGGCTGTCATGGGCTTCATTCAGAATTTGGTCCTTGGTTCCCTCATCATTGGGAATGCATAGTCGAATCTCCAACTTACATGTATAATTTGAGAGCTTTCCTTTGGCTTGATGGTTTGAGGGTTCTACTCTTGTTTGAAACAAGAGTGGCCACCAATCTTTTAGAAGAGGGAAGGTCAAAAACTAATGAATTATGAGTAAAATTCACAGTTTTTGGCACTTGAGAGAGGCAAGGTAACAGTGCAAAACACTATTGAGTTTCAACAAAGGGGAAGACTTCTATTTATAGGAAAAAGTGAGCTTCTAACCAAGCCAACTGATTCTAGAATTTTCCAGATCAGTTTGGTCAATTTTTGACCATTTTTGGGTCAGTTTTGCTCACTCTTTGGATCTAGTTGAAACAAGAGAGAGGAGAGATAAAAATATCTCATTATTTGGGAGTTTAAAACTCATTCAAGCATGTGAAATAGGCGCCTCCTTCATGAGGGGAATTCCCCCATACTGAGGTGTCAAAAATGCATCATTTCATCTAAATATCTCTCTTTTTTAACTATTAACCTTGTCCTTAGTCAACTCTTCATCTTATGTGAGTATTTTATACTTATTTTTGGGGGATTTTCCTTTTATTCTTCTATTTATCTCCTCCCTACATTTGGATGAATCTTATTGGTCCATAGGAACCTTAATTTAAAATTTCGAAAAAATCTTGACCCTCAGGATAATGCCTCTTGAACAGATTATACTTAATTTCTAATGCACCTTCTGAAAATCTTTTTGAAATTTTGTTTCAAGGAAACTTATTTTAATAAGATGAGGTATTTTTCTATCCAAAAATATTTAAAAACTAAATTACCACTCTCTAGAAGATTTTCTCTCTCTAGGTCAAAACTGGTGGAAACAAGATCTTTTATATTTCTGAAGAGGGATTTGATTACAGGGGAAGATGCTGGACATCTTGAGAGGTTGGGGAGGAATCTTACAATATGTTCTAGTGCTATCTTACAAAAGTTAAGTGCCCATGGCAAAGTGCCTTATAATAGGTTGAGAGGGAGAAACCTGTAAACCAACGAAGTGGTTAACATACCCTCCTTCCAAATGGTGACCACATCCTTACATCACCCAAGTTGGTGGCGAAGCTATTTGTTGGGATGGTGAAGCTATTTTATCAGGATGGTGTGGATGGTATGAATGGTCTAGGGTATGCCATCGAAGTTGGCGATGGGCTGAGATTAAGTGGTTAGTTGGGTTGTGGGGGCTATGAAGTAGTTGGGTTGTGGGGGCTATGAAGTAGTGTCTAAAGTGGATTCTTGAATTGAAAAATTTTGATACATATGGTTTATTTAACCTAATAATAATAAGTTAATATATTTGATCTTACCCACTCGCTTAATCACTTCCTAGAATTTATTTAATGCGTGTTCGTTATGTTGAAAAAGAAATTTATCAATGCTCCACCCTCACCCTCATGTTGTTACTACTGCGAGTGATGGATGTGATCTATTTTATAAAACCCCATATCTGAGGAGTAGCCGTGTATGGTGACACCCAGGCACCCAACAATACCCATTGACAATATACGACTCAGAGGTAAACAAAATAATTATCAACTGTGATGTGATGTTTGAGGAACAACCTTATTAGGTCAAGGAGAATATGTCTGCACTATCCTTTAACAAAAAACCTTCAACAAAGAAGTATCCCAACAAACACAACCAATAGTGACAATAATAACTCCACAAAAGGTGGATTCATCCAAGGAATGAAGAAGAGAAGCTTGCAACACTATAGCAGATGGGGCCATATCCTAAAAGGGTGAAGTAACTCTTGGATGGGAAAGCTCCGCTAGCAATCCCAAAAGAGCTACCAATAGATGTTTATAGAGCCAAGACAATAGAGGAGAATAAGAGGGCCCCCTCTCATCAATCAAAATAGTTGGAGGAACCATGTTGAATTAAATCATGACATGAAAGCACAAATTCATCAGAAATTTTATGCCGTGAGATTGTAGGAAGACAATATGAACAAATTCTTGTTCAAGGAAGGAAAGTCTATTTAAAGAATACCATCAATCATATGCCAGTATCTTACTTGTTATGCCCCATCAATGGGATGATGTAACACTTCTTCATTGATTCATCTGAAAGTTGGATCCCACATTGATGAGTTGGTGAAAAATGCTAAACCCTCACCTAGATCTGAAATAATGAAGATGGATTATGATTTTTCCCATGCCTTTCCTGAAGGACACAACTCAGTGGAAGACCTTACTACCCCTCTCCCAAAGAGAAATTTATCCTCGGCAAATCAATTTCGGTTTACCCAAGCCAAAGTGGAGTTGGGAATAGGATTGAAATTAAGGCTCAGAAGCCATAAAGCTTAGAAGGGGATATGATTCCTATTCCAATCTATTGTTTGGAATTGCAATACCAACTCAAGAGAGAATGCAAATGCTATAGACACAAGTGTAGTTAGGATATATGATGGGCAATTACCTAAAGCCTTATCTTGTTTTGTTACTTTTCCAGCTCAAAATGCCCAAAGATATGCGTTCCATAGACCTGTAGTAGCCTCAATGTGAGTAATAAACAAACGACCCCTGCTTGAGAATTAGGAAAATTAAAGAAGACAAATTTCAACCCAGTCAAGCTCTATGGCTAAAACCATTATAGTTTTAAGGACCCAAGATGAAGAAGAGAGAGGCAGGATTCATGCTACCATTGAGAATTAGAGTCAAAATTAATAATTTTTTGTAATCCAGATCCCTATAAATTACCAAGATAAGACTTTTAAGATTTTGGTTGATTCAGTGGGTTGATTCAGGATGCACTCATTCATTCATTTCATCATTACGGTTGTTGACTAGGACTAGCAGGAAGAAAAGAGAGGTGGGATTAATGTTGCCATTGAGCAATAAGGGTCAAAATAATCAGTAGAGCAATGTTTTGTAATCTATAGCGCCTAAATATTTAACAAGGTAAGATTTGAAGCTTTTGATTGATTCAAGAAGCACTCATTTAATCATTTCACTTAGATGTTACGTAAATTAGTAATTGACCAGAGGCAAGGTAAAACTAATGCAAATGGAATTGGCTAGTATGAATATGTTTTTCACATGCCATTATAGACTAACATGATTCAATTCTTTGGTTGAGTGCAAGTTTAGAATTTTTCCTTTGGGAGTATATGATGAAATTATTAGGAGGATGGATTGGCTTCCTAAAATCAGATTGATATTTATTATCATAATGAAACTATTTATTTTTTGGATCTTTCATGAGAATAAGTTGCGAGGAGTTGGAGTAACTGGAGCTTCTACCTTACAACTTGTAAAGACATCTAAGTTACTAAAGGGACTCAAAAGAAGCATGTAATTTATACTGTTAAGGCAAAGGTAAGGAATCTAATGCCAAAAGGAACTAGAATGGTGGTTAAGTGAATATACTGATTTATTTCATGAGGACTTGATTGAAATACCTTCAACTCGTGAAGTAGATCATAAAATTGAGCTGATAGTTTGGAGCTCAGTAAAGTTTCAAAGAGGGCATATAAGATGGCCATTCCAAAAGAAGTTAAAATCAAGGAACAATTGAGGCAATTAGTGGAGTAGTCCTGCATCCCCATGGGCTCCACTCTTGCTTTTCAAGAAGAAGAAGGATGGATATCTTAGGTTATGTATTGTTATGAGGGATTGAATTAGTTAACTCTTAGGTTATATGTTAATTATCAAGGATTTAATCAATTAATTCTTAGGGTATGTATTGATTATCAAGGATTGAATCAGTTAACTCTTACATTATGTATTGATTATTATCAGGGATTGAGTCAATTAACTATAAAAATATGTATCCCATTCCCAAGATAGATAAGATTTTAGATTGATTGCATGGTGCCCATATGTTTATTTAGATTGACTTGAAGTTATGATACTATCATATTAGGATTAAGGAGAAGGATATTCTTGAGACTCCCTTTAATATTGGATATGGACATTATGAATTTATAGTAATTCCATTCGGATTGAAAAACTCCTCCACCACTTACTTCCATCCATTAATGGAAGAAATCTTTAGCAAGTAACTGGATGATTTTCTATTGGTCTTCTTTTATGGTATCTTGATCTATTCTTAAAATATTGCTGACCTTGAGGAGCATGTGCACAAAGTTTTGGAGACCCTTTTCTTTAAAAAGAGTAAGTGTACCTCCTTTATTGATCGTATATTGAATATTTGGGCTTCATACTATCAAAGGATGGAATTTCAGCTCACTAGGCAAAGTTGAAAATTATAATTTATTGGCTAGAGTCAAAGCTGATAAAGGAAGTTACCTGGGATTTTTAAGCTTAACAGGATGGTATTGGATTTTCATCGACTGGTTGTATGATAAAATTAATTCTCACTTAATGGAACTTCTCAAGAAGGATGATATCAAACTTTCATCCACTGATATGCCTAGTTTTCTTCTCTCCTCTTAATGGCACTTCTCAAGAAGGATACCTTGTTTTGATGGAATCTTATGTGCCAAAGTACCTTTGAAAAGTTAAAGGCTATGTTGGTAGCAAATCTAGTTTTGAAGCTATGAGAGTTTGGCAAGCCTTTTGAAGTTATCAATGATGCCAGTGGATTTGCTATTGGTGGAATCCTAATGTATAGCATATGAATCTTGGCCATAGAAGAGAAATTATGATGTCCATGACTTAGAGATATTTACAGTAGTGCATGCTTTAAAGATTTAGCAACATTATCTTCTTGGGAATAAATTCACCTTGGTAACTGATCATAAGAGCTTAAAATGGATTTTTGCCCAAAGTGAGATTCTCAAGAAGATGGATGAAGACTATTCAAGAGTTTAACTTTGGAGATTAATTATAAATCAAGAAAGGAGAACATGGTGTTGTATAGATGCACTCAATAGAAAAGCCTTCTTACTCTTCAGATAACTACACTAAAATCAGGGAGAAAATTAGATTAGATGATTTCTTTGGCCCTATCATTACATTATTTAAGCAGGAGAGCAAGACGGCAAAGAAGATGAAGAAAATTCAAGGGTACAGGTTAGAAGATGAATTTTTGTACTTCAACAACTAGCTATGTGTTCCAAAGGTGGAGATTTAAAAAGAAGAATATTGAGTGAGGCTTATGACAACCCTATAGCATGACACCCTGGGTATGTGAAGAACTTACGTCACTAAAGAAAAGTTTCTTTTGGGCCAAACTCAAGAGGGATGTATTGCAGCATGTCAATCAATGCTTGACATGCCAAACCGTCTCAAGGACAAAAGAGTTAAAATGCCATTGAAGTTACATCCTTTGTACATTCCACATCCTTTGTACATTCCACATACAAAATGGGAATTGTTAAATATAGACTTTATCAATAGATTTCCTTCAATGAATGTGTAGGATACGATTCCATTCTCGTAATCATGGATTGATTAACAAAGGTTGCT
Source organism: Cibotium barometz (assembly GCF_041138505.1). NCBI lineage: Eukaryota > Viridiplantae > Streptophyta > Polypodiopsida > Cyatheales > Cibotiaceae > Cibotium > Cibotium barometz. The sequence continues at coordinate 29,787,128 of NC_141046.1, forward strand.
CTTTTGATCCCTATAAGGAAGCCTTATACACAGCTTTAGTAGTGCTGCTAAGATTTTCTTGAAAGAAATATTCAAATTACATGGATTGCTTAAAAGAATTATAAGTGATAGAGATGCCAAATTTACATTTCAATTTTGGACTGAATTCTTCTATGCTGTAGGTACCTCCATTATGGGCTACTGCACCTCCCAAGAGAGAACTCTACCCATTCACAATTGGAAGAAGCAATAGACAACAACTATCGTCGTTGGGTAATTACCAATGCTTTAAGCTCACGTCCCTTGAGGCTTCCCAAGCTTGCTTTTGGAAGCTCCACTCCTCCAATCTCCACCTCCACACTGTCACCGCCCACGGAGTTGCTCTCACCACAATCCAAGGCAATCTACCTCTCACTCTCCCACACACATGCATAGAAGAGGAATATGCACTAGAGTACACTCTCACTCTCGCTCACTCTCTCACACCGCAAGAGCTTTCATAGCACAAAGGGGGATTGTGTTCTTTCATTTATGAGAAATTTAATTTTATACATTTGGCCCTTATTCACACTTGGGCGCCCAAAACTTACTAACTAAAGCCTTGGGTGGCCAATATCTCAAAATGTACAACTGTTATAGTGCCTTTAAATAACACTTATTAATGTCCTCAATTGGAGGAGCATCTTTGTTAATCCAAAATGGGATTAACATCCCCCCTACCTGATGCAGGTTATGTCCTTATAACCTTTACCCAGGTCAAAATACCTGGTTACCGAGCTCGTGTCTATAGAAGTTTTGGTGGAATTGAAGCTTTTTAAGGGTGGTGAGCTTTTGGTACGGTGGAGGATGAGGGACCAAGGAAGCGGCCTATGAGTGAAGCACTAGGCAAAACTAGAGGGTGTTGACCATACGGTGCTCAGGCTCTGGGTTGACGGGGAAGAAAAATGAGTTGGAGCTATTTTCTGAACACGAGCATGGATCTCGTTGATTGACCTTGCTGGTCTTCAACAGATGAGTTCATGGCTCTTTTACATGGATATTGTTGGTTAATCTTGCTGATCTCCCCATATGGTTTTTATGTGATTAAATTCCTAGGTACTATGGGCTAGTAACTATTGAAAAGGCCCCTGAGTGAGCAGGTGGTGAGCCTTCTAGTGCAGATGATGCCACAGGTACACTGAGGAAGGAATGACTGAAATTGGATCTTAGGGGGATGGAAAGTGAAAAAGTTGGAAATTGGATCTGGAAATGGAATACTTAGGAAGGAAACACTGTAGTTTTATTATTGCAAATCTATTTTGGAAATAGTTGAATCAGAGAAAAGGTAATTTCATATTGGGTGTGTAAGTGGTGTGTTTATTTAATTTTTGCATGAGAGCCGGCCAGGGGACCTGGGAACTCTTTTCTCCTGGTACTTGGGACAAAACATAACCAAATTTTCATAATGGATCCTATCAAGTGGTTGGGCGGTTGGCTAACCCATGAGATTGATGGATTCTTATAATAAAATTCAATTCTGTTCAAGTTACGATAGTTGAAGTAAATCACGGCGGATAATCCTTGTTCTATGGAAAAGAATCAACGGCTGTGGTTCTTGACGGGGAAAAAAGTATTGGTCTCTATGATCCAAGTGCAAGCTCCTCCCTTTCATCCAGCCATGTGACTTGCGGGTTTGGTCAGAATGCAAAAGGGTAATTAAGGCTCTTCACTACATTAGAATAAATTTTCCTGGAGGAATTGCCTATGTCTTCTAGGCGAGGGAAGTTTTCTTCGGGTTCAGTTTTGGAAGAATCGAGGGATTAGTCTCTTGTCTAGACATTCGTGGGGCGAGGCCCCGAGTGGGAAGCTCTGCCCTACGCGCAAGGTTGCTACTTCCGCTGCCAGTACTCTAGAGTTCGCGATGCGCAAAGGAGGCAAGCATCTCACAGCTGGTATCAGAGCCTTGTTAAAAGCTTAAGAAGGAAAAAAATAAACTTTATTAAAAATTTATAAAATAAAATAAAAAACTGAGAAAGAGCATTTACATGTTGTATTCTCATTCCTTAAGCTTCATTAATGAAGACTCTTAATGGATGAATTGGGTTTTTAGATGGAAGTACCGCAATTATGTGGAATCCCTGACTTGCTTGAGGCCTAGACATGATGGTATTTACCTTATAGCTCCAAGGACTGTGATTACCCGTATATACTGTGGGTATACTTGTAGCTCTTTACTGACAATATATACGAGTGTATCTAAGACCTTGAAGTTATAAGCAAAAATGCTATCCCAGATGATGAATTCGAATGCTGGTTGATATGATTTTAGAATTCTGGTTGAGAATTGATGAATTGATTTGGATTCTAATTGAAAGATGATGATTTCTAAATTCGGGATGAAGAGCTGAATAAGTCATGATGATGATGAATGGAGAGAATTTCAGTAATGATGTTGGTAACTGGGAAGACGATCAAGTCTTTCAGTAGATCACTATGAGATTAGTGGATTGTGCTGACAGATTATTCGCAGCTTGACCTTTGGCCCAGTGAACCGAATTGTGAAATGACAAATTAAGAACCTGTATAACTGAAATTTCTGTGAAAATGTTCAGATGGAATTACTGGCCTAATAATGAACCATTATTGTGTTAAGGATATGAATGAACTATTTTCTGATAATGAGTTTTGTATGTTCTTCTTGTAGAAGGGATCTTTATCCCAAGATTCTGTGAGGATTGACCAAACTTTAAGGAACCCCAGAATCAGTTAGATCTAAAGTTGGATTCAAATTATAAAGTGGTCTTTTCACCATAGTATCTTGGTTAAGTTGGAAAAAGGGACTTAACAAGAATTTTCGTATTGATAGGATCATGGATCGAGGTCGTCGTGGTAGGAGTGTTAACCCCCAACTCGATGAGGAAAATCTCGACCCAGATGTTTGCAAAAGCTCTTCATAGATCTTAGCCTGGACCTTTCAAAGGTGAAGGGGAGCACTTGGGAGAGAAACAGTAGAGAAGTCCGCCTCATAATAGGGAAAGTCAAAGAGAGATATTCCCAAATCGGCCATCTACTTCCAAGGTAGTAACGCTGGAATTCATCAAAGAAGAAAGAGATGAAAGAGATTATCCTATCGAGAGATGAGGACATTTCTCATTTTTTAAGTGGGGTAGGATGTAAGATTCCTCCCCCCATCTTTTGAGTTGTAAAGTTTTAAGAAACTCCACTTCAGTCTCTCTAATCATCCCCTATTTCAGAATGCAAGAAAATATTATTTTTCCTTGTTTTTTAGCTTAGAGAGAGAAAATATTCTAGAGAGAGGTATTTCAATTTTGAGATATTTCTGGATAAAAAGTTTCTCCTAATATCTAAGATGAATTCCCCTGAAACAAAAGTTCAAAAAGAATTTTCCTGTGTGCATTAGAAATTAACTGAATATGTGTATAATTCAAAAAAATGAGATATTTTTATCGCTCCTCTCCTCATGCAAACTGGATCAAAAAGGGAGTCAAACTGGTCCAAATCTTGTCCAAAAACTGGATCAAACTGAAACTGGAAGCCTCTAGGACTCAGTTGGACTTGGTTAGTGGCCTCCCTCACCTATAAATAGACCCTCATTCCTTTGTATTTTCATCTTTGAGTAATTACATGCTAGTATTATCTTTGAGTAATTACATGCTAGTATTATCTTCATTTTAGTGTAATTCTATTATCCCTCCATTTTGCCTCTACTTTTGGGAGCTTTGGAGCTTCTCAATTCTCCATCCTCTCTTGGAGATTACCTTCCCCAACTTGGTGGCCAAACCTTGCTTTGTGGGCTTCACTTCTCTCCAAAAGAATCAAGCCAAAATCAAGGGTAAGCCTTAATTCAATGATTTTTCTATCTTTCTCAATGACTTTCTTCTTCCCAACCCCTCTAATGCTTGGGGAAGCTTTCAATTAAATGGTTTTTTCTTGAAATAAAGTTTTCTTAATGATTCATAATGCTTAAATGGTTTAATACTAATCTTTATGTTTAATTATAGTGTTTTTATTAGAAAATCTCTCTTTCTTGGAAAGATTAATCATCTTTATGGTTAGATCCTTGTTAGAAGGATGGTTCTTAATAATAAACTCATTACCTTAAACAAAACTCTAGGCTTGACAAGCTAGAGAAAAAGATTAGGTATTTTTATGATTTTAATCTAGTTAAAAATGATGATTAAATTCTTTAAGCTTGTTTATGATTTAGAAAAATCCTATAAACTCATTTTAAAGTTGAAAGAGTGTTATGCTAACATTTTATAAGAATTCTCCTATAGAAATGATGAATGGATGTTTTAAATCAAGAGGATTAATCATAATTATGCTAAGTATGCATGATAAAATTTTTAGTTTAAAAGAGGAGTTCCTATCACATTTCAATTATGTGTATTCATTTAAGTTAGAAAATTGAACATTCTCAGTAATTGTAGCGAAGCTATGGTAAAATTTTTCAGAAAAAAGAAAAATCTTATTTTTATGCATAAATTCAATAAAACAAAAAGAGGAATTCCCATCATATTCTAGGCATAGATATTTTTATGCTAAAAGAATTATTTTTGTTACATTTAAGAAAAATTCTTTTACAATATTTATGCATAAATGATGAGAATGGATATGAATGGATGTGAATGAATGTAGGAATGATGAGAATGGATGTGAATGAATGTAGGAATGATGAGAATGGATGTGAATGGATGTAGGAATGATGTGAATGGATGGATAAGAATGGATGTGAAATGATAAGAATGGATGTGAATGGATGTAGGAATGATGTGAATGGATGTGAATGGATAAGAATGTATCTGAAATGATGTGAATGGATGTGAATGGATGTGAATGAATGTAAATGGATGTGAATGGATGTGAAATGATGTGAATGGATGTGAATAAATGTAAATGGATGTGAAATGATGTGATTGGATGTGAGTTGATATAGGAATGATGTGATTGGATGTGATTTAATGTGAAAAATGTGGGATAATGAGAAATGACATGAAGTAATGAGAAATGACGTGGAAAGGGATGATGAGAAATGATGTGGAATGATGAGATATGATGAGGAATAATGTGAAAGGATATGGGATGATGAGGAAAGATAGGAATTTTGTTTGGAACTGTATTTGTATTATGTGAAACCTGTTTTTAAAGATTGTTTTATGTCAAGAATGCTGGGGAAGCATTTTGACTATCTTGTGGAATGAGGTCGTGGGGGGACCTAAGTGAAAAAGTTGCAACAACTGATGAAGAGTCAATGAAGGATGTCTCGTGTGGCAAGGTCGGCCGAGGTCTTGACCAGCCTCGGCTCGATTAAAATGGTGAGCTTCCGGTACGGTGGATGAGGGACCAAGGAAGCGGCCTATGAGTGAAGCACTAGGCGACCTGCGAAAGGAACCTAGAGGGTGTTGACCATATGGTGCTCGGGCTCTGGGGGGTCGCCTAGAATACCCACACATGCGACGGGGAAGAAAAATGAGTTGGACCTGTTTTCTGAACACGGGCATGGATCTGGTTGATTGACCTTGCCAGTCTTCAAAACGGATGAGTTCATGGCTCTTTTACATGGATATTGTTGGTTGATCTTGCTGATCTCCAAATGAGGATCCATATGGTTTTTATGTGATTAAACTCCTAGATACTATGGGCTAGGAACTATTGAAAAGGTCCCTGAGTGAGAATGTGGTGAGCGTTCTGGTTGTCGATGATGCCATAGGTACGCTGAGAGGAAGGAATGACTAAAATTGGATCTTAGGGATGGAAAGTGGAAAAGTTGGAAATTGGATCTAGAAATGGAATACTAAGGATTAGGAAGGAAACATTGTGGTTTTATTGCAAATCTATTTTCGAAATAGTTGAATCAGAGAAAAGGCAATTTCATATTGGGTGTGTAAGTGGTCTGTCTATTTAATTTTTGCATAAGAGCCGGCTAGGGGTCCTGGGAACTCTTTTCCCTGGTACTCGAGACAAAACATAACCAATTTTCATAGTGGATCCTATCAATACAGTGGTTGGGCACACCCATGGGACTAGGCTGGACTGATGGATTCCTATAATAAAATTCAATTCTGTTCAAGTTACGATAGTTGAAGTAAATCACAGATAATCCTTTTTCTATGGAAAAGAATCAACAGATTTACCTCTTGACAGGGAAAAAAGCGTTGGTCTCTATGATCCAAGTGCAAGCCCATCCCTTGATCTGGCCATGTGACCCGCAGGTTTGGTCGGAATGCAAAAGGGTAATTAAGGCTCTTGACTATGTTAGAATAAATTTTCCTGGAGGAATCGCCTATGCCTTCTGGGCAAGGGAAGTTTTTTTTCGGGTTCGGTTTTGGAAGAACCGAGGGATTAGTCTCTTGTCTGGACATTTGTGGGACGAGGCCTTGAGGGGGAAGCTCTGCCGCCCTGCGCGCAAGGTTCCTACTTCTGCTGCTAATGCTCCAGAGTTCGATGCGCAGAGGGGGCAGGGATCTCACATAATGCATACATGAAACCAATGGTGAAGCATGTGGAACCATCATATTTTGGAGAAGCTATGGAACGCATGTACGGGAGAAAGCAATGAAAAAAGAAATGGATGCCTTGGTACATAATGATACATGGGACTTGGTTTCATTACCAAGGGGGGAAAGAATTTCATTGGTCGCAAATGGGTGTATAAAGTTAAATGCAAGTCGGATGGATCAATAAAAAGGCATAAAGCAAGGCTAATCACAAAGGGATATGCACAAACGCATGGTTTGGATTATGATGAAACATTTAGCCCCGTTGCTAAGATGGGAACAGTGAGATGTGTGATTGCATTAGTTGCATCAAATGGTTGGGAAATGCATCAAATGGATGTAAAGAATGCATTTCTAAATGGTGAATTACAAGAAAAGGTTTTCATGGACCAGCCCCAGAAGGTCATGTGCATCCCAAATAACCCACAAGTATATGTAAGTTGAAGAAGGTCTTGTATGGATTGAAGCAAGCACCACATGCTTGGAAAGACAAGATAAGAAGATATCTCATCAGCATTGGTTTTTATGTGGGAACATCATATTCATCACTATATGCAAAGAAGGCAACACATGGTATTGTGGTGATTGTCATCTATTTAGATGACTTGATTGTGAGATAGGTGATTCAAGCAAAGATATTGCTTATGTGAAAGCTTCATTATGTGGCAGATTTGACATGAAATACTTGGGACAATTGAGATACTTTCTTGGCATTGAAGTGGTGAAAACAAAGAAAGGCATTTGGTTGGTGCAAAGGCAATATGCATTGAATATGCTAGAAAAGTATGGCATGACAGGTTGGAAGCCAATGAGCACACCATTTGGAGAAAAATGTGAAGCTAAGCTGATTATGGTGAAGAGATTAAGGATGTGACAATGTATAGAAAGATGATTGGTAGTTTGATATACATGACTATCATGAGACCGTATTTATGTTATGCGGTTGGGCTTGTGAGTCAGTTTATGCAAAGCTTAAGGAAACCATATTTGGATGCAATGAGAAGAATCTTGAGATATGTGAAAGCTACAACACATTATGGACTCTTTTATGAGTAGGGTAAAGCTATGAATGTTCATGGATATACAGACGTAGATTAGGCAGGTAGTTCTTATGACAAAGCAATGTGATGGGAAAGTTGTCATACATTGTGACAAACAACAGGAGCAACATACAGTTGGCAAAAAATCTAGTCTATCATGCGAGGACCAAACACATAGAGGTCTACTATCATTTCATCAGGGAGAAAGTGTTGGATGGACATATAGAGTTGACATATGTGAAGACTAAAGAGAAGGTTACAAATATCTTTACCAAACCATTGGGTGAAGAGAAGTTTGATTACTTTAGAGACAAGCTTGGAGTACATGAGATGGATATGGTGAGCATGAGGGGGAGTGTTGAGAATACAAGCTCGTCAAGATCTAGTGGATAGTGGTAGCCTGTGGACACCAATCTAGCAAAGTGTGTGTGGACAATAATGGTCGCGTCCAGCTGGCCAAGTGTGTGGACATGAGCTTTAGGTTATTTCAGTGTGACCTTAGGAAAATGTGCTATGTTTTGGGGAGCGCAATGAAGGAAAGCTATGGTGCTTCTCTTTTCAATAGTTGAAAGGCTTACCAAGGTGGCTCCTCTTATTTCAGTAAAGAAGACTTATATGGCTGCCAATATAGCCAAATTATTTCTTAACAAAATTTCCCACACACCAACGCCATGGTCTCCCTCATAGGTTAGTCAATGACTCCACGGTCCCTCATAAAATAGTCAGCGACTCCACGGTCTCCCTCATAGGCTAGTCAGTGACTCCACGGTCCCTCATAGGATAGTCAGCGACTCCATGGTCTCCCTCGTAGAATAGTCAGCAGCAACAAGGACTCTAAATTCAAATCTAGGTTTTGGACTACTCTATTTGAATATCTAGGAACTCATTTAGATGTGAGTTAGCTTATCTCACCCTGAGTTAGATGGACATAACCTAAAGGGTAAATCAAGTAATCAAACATATGCTTAGAGCCTATTTAGCTAGAAACCCCGTAGATGGTGGTGGATGACTCACCTCCATTTGGTTGAAGATGCTTACAATGCTTCTTTCCATAAGAGCTTGGGTATATCTCATGTCAAGTCTTTGTATGGACAAGAATGTATTACACCATTTTCATGGTCCAACCCATTGATCATAGTTGAGGCTACCAACCGAATGTTGGATGAGATTAAAATTAAGATGAAACTCGTAGGTTAGAAACTAAAAGTAGCTCAAGACTGTCAGAAAAGCTATGCTGATTAAAGAACAACATCAGTCAAATCCTTTGAAGAAGGAGATATGGTATTCCTTAGAGTTCAATCTAAAAGAAGTTCTCTGGCCTTAGAAAAAATTTTAGAAGCTAGCAAATAGATATTGTGGACCATATGCCATAATCAAGAAACTTTGAGAGCAAGCTTACAAGCTTATTTTGCCTCCTCATCTCCAAATCCATAAGAGATCCATAATGTGTTTCATGGTTGGCAATCTATTGGAGAAGTATGTTACAAATGAAGCTCATATTTTAGATGACAAGCTTATAGAATTAATGGGCCAAACAGAATTTTCCACCGAACCAAAGAAAATATTGGATATTCAAGAAAATCCCCTAAGGAATGGACTTATTTGTGAAGCTCTAATTATTCAGTGGAACTTTTAGCTAACGGAAGAAGCTACTTGTTGGGAGAGATTTGTTAAAACCTTCCTTCCTTTTTAAGAGTTGATTTATTTTAATCGGGGAGCCTATAATGTGACCCTTACCCTTCCTAATTTTTTGGTAGTATACACTCTAAGTGATGTGAGTTAAGTATGTAATGCAAATCTTTGTTAGTAGGAAAATTGGTCAAGGATAAAAATGAGAAATTAACTTATTTTTGTATGACCTAGGTTCATTCGAGAGTAATTGAACCTTGAGGGCCTAACTTCATCACTCAGTGGTCATAGTAGGGCCTAACTTCATCACTTGGTAGTCATAGCAGCAAGGCTTGTTCTTATGTAAATTCATTTGGTCAGTGTGTAAATTAGTAAGTGGAGGACTGAGTAAAAATCCAAAACTCCTCGTGTGCTAAAGTTTAAGATTGAAACCTTTGTGGAGACTTTTATGAGATCTAGCTTGGTGGGTGTGTTTAGTTAATTTCTAGAAACTATTAAGTTAAACTATTAAGGTCATTAATAGGGGCTAAATCTTAAATACAAATGGAATGTTGGAGTTATTTTGCAGCTATGAAAGTCATATGCATGGCTGATATGTGTGATAATTACAAATAGCCCGTGTAAATACTTCATCACTAGAGATTATCTTGTTTGTCTAGGTACCCCCTCCATGACCTTAGTGAATAACCAAAATTTATTCATGAAAGTAATGTGGTGACAAACGAGTGACAAACCTTGGGGAAATTAAAAAAGAAAAATGGAAACCATAGTGCTAAGGTTTTGACTTTATAATTGAATGATATAAAATTATTAATTGATCAAGGGTAAATTAAAATTAGCATCTAGCATTTTCTTCTTAATTTCGATACAAAAATTAGCACCTTCTTGTTGCTACTGATTTCTAGACCTTGCTGCAATCCTATGAAAGCCCCTTATTCTCATTACCTTCCCCATAGTATAGGTGATTAAGGGAGTAGCCTTGCCTTACCCTTGTTCTCTCTTTTGAAGGCCCCAAAGCCCCCATAAATTAGCGCAAACTACATCCATACTTCCCCCTACTACTATGAATTACTCAAACACTTGAATTACCTCAAGACTTATCCATTGGTTTTCCCATATACTAGGCTAACATTTCCCTACTATAGAGCCCCTCAATTGTGTGATTAGAAGGCCCCCAATCAGCCCCAAAACTTTGTCAAAAAACAAAGATTTCCCTCTTCTCTAATCTTACCCAAATCTTGTTTTGTGCCTCCAAATTATCAAAATTGAGAGCAAGGATGGAGCAAAGATTTCTTCATTAGGGACTAATTAAAGGTTTTCAAGCTTCTTAGTGATCAATTGGGGCTATGGGTACCCATCATCATCATCATCTTATCAACACAAGAAGGCAATCTTCATCTATATCTCTATTTTCTCTCAAGGTATATTGGTTATCCATATCTTCAAGCTTGTTGGTGATCAATTAGGGCTAGGGATAGCCATCATCATCATTTTATCAATACAAGAAGGCATTCTTCATCTATATTTCTATTTTCTCTCAAGGTATATTGGCTATGGACAGCCATCATCATCATCTTATCAACACAAGAAGGCAATCTTCATCTATATCTCTATTTTCTCTCAAGGTATATTCTTATCCATCTCTCTTGATCTTGGTTAGTTCTTTTTGTGGTTTAATTTGAAATTAAATTAAGTGTTTCCCGTTGTTGATTCAAGATAGTACTTCCTTCATATGTTTCATATCAAGCCTTAATTTAAATAGTGGAAATGAATTTATGCATCCATCTCAAGTGGTTGGAAAGCATGTTATGCAAGCAAGGTTCTACGATTTATACACAATAAGGCATGGAGGTTTAATCACTATGATTCTCCCTTTTCCTGATTGCAATATGTAAATGTGAGAGATGTGAAAGGCAGTGTAGGAGCTAAGCTATGTTAAAATTAGGTTCTAAAAAGTGATTAAAGGTTGTTATACTCTAATTAGATTTGCTTTTTCATCCAACTCAAGCTTGATTCAATGGGTAATCTCTTGATCCAAGCTATGGTTATGTATTTCTTAAATTTATTAGGCTTATATGTTTGTTTATTAGCGCTCTAATCTATCTATCAAGAAAGATGATCATTCTTTGATTAATCTAATGCTTGTCCTTCAAGATCATTGGGAAAATGTGCTTGGAAAAATGTGCTATGTTTTGGGGAGTGAAATGAAAGAAAGCTATGATGCTTCTCTTTTCAGTAGTTGAAAGGCTTACCAAGGTGGCTCGTCTTATTTCAGTAAAGAAGTATGTAACCCAGGAATAGTGTCTACAAGTTCCATACTCCTGGGTTAGGTAAGCCATTAAGATACACTTGTAGACACTTGTTTGTACGTCTAGAACCATAAAATAAGAGTAGTTCATCTTTTTTCTAGCAAACTCAAAAGAAGTACGTAAAGTTTCACTTAAGACTAGTTGAGTAACCATGCCCACAAATAAGCTAGTTTAGCCTACTTAAAGAATTATGAACTAGGCTTAGAGTTAATAAGATTGATGAAGTGCTTGGATTTGTATTTAATTTTTTCTAGCAAACTCAAAAGTAAGTAAACTTTCACTCCAGAAAAATAATTAACCACAAGTTAATATGATTTATATCTGTGTATATGTACATAAATGTACACACACATGGAGTTGTGATTATCATTACATCACGTTGATGATGCAATTGTCACTCATAGAAGGTCTATTGTGAACCTCATAAGCGTGTCTTACAGCATTGGCTGTCTCAATTCCTTGTACTGGACCTGCAGCTGCTCCGTCGGTTCATGAAATTTACTATTAAGAAGCATGTAGATTTCCTGTTTCTATTACACACTAGTCATTGATTTCATGAGAAAGGTGCACTGACTCTTGTCTTCCCCTTTTATGTAACTCCCGCAGCATTATTCCACACCTTCAATTCGAATACAAAGAATACCATGTCCCATAACATAAACAAACCGTGCCTCTATGTCCAAAAAATCAGAATGCTTAAAAAATCCTATGTGATTCAGGTCAGATTTTACACGATTTAGTATACAACATGAGACCTAGCCCTTGCAAAAGCAAATAAATTGTTGAGATGCGAGGAATCGAAACTGCATTGTGATCTCACAAGTGTAGCTTTGACCACCACTGTTATTGCACAGCCTTAGCATACGACATCAGCATATGCTTCACTCTGAGCCATAAAAGCTGGCAGGCCCAGGCTCTAAGCTAATAATGCTTTTTTTGCCAGCCCCAAGCATCTGTTGCAAACTCTCAACATGTATTTGACACATTCCACCAGCTACTAAAATCAGTAAGGATGCCAACTTTCTACTATACAACCAGAATCAGAACCAAGAGACTGCTACACAAGCTTTGCATCGGCAGAGGTGGAATGGGTAAAAATCCTTTCACCTGGAGAGAGAAGTCAGTGTCATGATACAGAGTGTCGCCTTCTTCGCGGAGTGGGTTGCTTTGATGCTGTCAAATGACCCGTCCCAACTGAGCTTCCAGAGCTCCCGGTTGACCCTGGTGTCCTGCTCACAGATTGGTTCACAGAGGACCATAGCTTGCTCAAGATTTTCTTTGGTTGGAAGAAGAGGCGCCTCGGCTTCGAATGCTTTACCACTTGCCTGTGCATTGACCTTCTTGTCCTCTCTGCTTCTGCAATGTTTTTCTTCATGATGTCCAAGTCACCCTTCAATGCAGTGCAGTCATTCTGCACTGCCTCCCAATCCTCCTCTGGCGTGAGTGTGGATCGCATTCTCTCATGCTGGCTTTCCTGCCGAGGTAAGAGAGCCTTGATGTTGCTTGGAAGATCATTCATCAGGAATCCCCCCATCATAGCAGTCCTCACCTGCTCAAAGAACAAAACCTGGACAACCACCCGTAATGGCAGGCGCTCATTTTGTGCTGCATGCATGCATGCATCCATGGATAGCTTCTTACAATCCATGAGCCTGCAAATTCTCTTCCTTTCTGTCTTTGTAAGCCCTGGATGTTCCTGCCACACAAGCAGTCCCAAGAATACACAGACCTTTAAATACCACCATTTCAAGCCTTCTCAAGAACTTGTGTGAAACACAGTTGCAACAATGTCAACTAACCTTCAGGTAGACGTCAATGGCCCTGTAGAGGCTATCATGCATGGGCCGAGCAAAGTCGGGAATCAGCTCGGCAAGTGCAACAAATTTTGACAGTGTCAAGTTCGAGTCCCGGGCTATCTCTGCCAGATATCCGTCTATAAGCTTTGAAACCCTCAACTTCGCACTATGGGTAGCAGAGGTAGATCTTCGGCTCTCGACAAACTCTAAATGTTCAGCCGATCGAGTTCTGCGCTTTTCATATGGCTGCTGTGTCCTGCTGGGACTCAATGCAGGGCTCTGGTCCTGCATCATGAAATGCTCTAGAATGCATTGCACCAAATCTACATCATACAACGAATCATTAGCATAGGAGAGGGAAGGGATCAGGAGATCATTCAGAGATGCCTCCTCTAACTGCAAGCCTATCCTTCTTGCAAGCTCCATTTTCGAAGAAGATGCAGCCCCCAGTATAGTTGCCGCCTTGAGTAGTTTCAGCAAAAAACTACAAGAGGATGAGCCCCTTTCAGAGGGCAAGAGACTAACGATCGTCTCCAACAGAAGCCTGTGCTTTGATGCCGTCTCCACGTAATCATCACCATAGCCTGCACCTCCTCCACGAACCGTTTCCACCAAATTCTGATCTTTGGACACCCCAGGCAGCCATCTGTATGCATAGACTCTAAGAGCTTCCCCAATCAGCTCGGTACTCATCCTTCCTTTAGATTTAATGGCCAGCATAACTCTCCAGTAAAGATCAATATCCAACTCACAAATGTCTTCCACCCACCAGTCTTTAGGAACAGTTTGATTCCGCCCACTCTGGATGCCATTCCATGGAGGACTTACATGGTCAGAAATCGGCTGTTTGTTAGATGGAGAGGTTCTGGTATGGGTGAATGACCACTCCACCTTGATAGGATCTACTGACGTTTTGGAAGCAATCGAATCAATGCATCTGCTAACCATCTTTAGGTCCTCCGCCCACGGAAGTAGTACCTTAGTAGATTGCAGACTGATGATTGAATCCTTCCAACTCCGAAACACACTTGAGTTCAAAAACACCTCTAGCTTGAACCCAAGATTTCCTTTCTCCATTGCCTCTGTCATCTCCAAATACTCGGCTGCACACCGAACTGCCATGACATTGAAGGCATTGAGAGTGATGACGATGCCATAGCAAAATTTGGCACAAAGCTCAAAAGCCTCTGCACCGCCAGGGATGTCTTGGATATTTATCTCATCAGTAATGCTTCCACTGTTTTTGACAACCAAGCTTTGAAGACGGCCACACTTGGACAACAGAGGATACTGCAAGTAGGCATACCAAATCATACGTCCATTCAACCCCACAAATAGGTCCGCACAATCTATCTCACAAAGTTCTAAAAGCATGCAGACCATGCATTTGCACACATGGTTAAGATCCTCGTGATACTTTGACTACACAAGCCCCAAATTTACACATGATTAAGATTCGTTTTACACTGGACATGCCAAACTCAGAGCCATCTATCTACCTAGAACATACTGAACTCAAGGAACGCCTAGCACAGCACCTGAAAATAACTCTTTCAAGGATCTAGTTTGACACAGTCAGAGACACTTCTCACCCTCAGAGTGTACTAGACAAAATTCCGACACTTTGAGGCGCGTGGAACATTTGAGAGTTCCCAAAGAACACATGGTGTACTTGAGAAAATTCTATGAGCAGATAGACATATCAAAATACACAAGACATTATCTAGTCGGGAAATGGTGATGCTGTACAGGCTCATACCTTATGTAGATGATACCTTATCCCTTCTACCACGAACACCACATCAGTCGTGAGTTCGTTGGCGACAGTCCTGCAGAAAACCCAAGTGAGACTTTCAGTGGACTGATGCAAATAAGGACAGTTCATGACTATTGGTATATGGTAACACATACGTGACATTCCCATCGCTTCGAAAGATGTCTGGTTTGAATCCTAGTTTCATGTACTTCATTCTTATTGATGCTGTGGCTGCATTAACAATCTTGTACTGCACAAGGGTGTAGGAGGCTCTGTGGAGAGAGCTCAGCCTGAGGCTAGAAGGCAGCCTTCACAACAAGCTTTGAGCTTTTTGGGGGCAACTCCCTGTAGTATGGGAGGGAGGCAATCCATAACTCTCAGATAAGCTTTAAAGTACAACCTTACTTAATGAGCTACAGCAAGGGGCATGTTTATCCTGCCTGCAAACCTTCAAAAGCTTTTAGCAAGGCCTCTGTTTTTGATAGTGTGCTGTGAATGGTTCTACACCACAAGCAAGGCCACCAAACAAAAAGGCTTTCTGTCTTTGTGACAAAAAAAAGGACCCTCCAGCGAAACAAGGGAGATTCAAGGGGACAAGGTTTTGGTAGAAGATTATGCTTATTAGCCCCAAGGTGCGACAGTTGGCTGCTTTGCTGAATTGGAGAAAGGAGGGAGGGCCAATGAAGGCGTGGCACGATTCAAGTGGGCAGAGAGAGAGAGAGAGAGGGTTTGGGATCAAAGCATCAGCAAAGGGGTAGGGTCACACGCGTGGGCTCAGATGGGGCTTCAAGCTTTCATGTCGAATCACCCAAAATAAAAAAACCACTGCAGAAGAAGGTGGCCCATCACTGGGCGTCTAGGTAGAGAGAGAGCGACAGAGAGAAAGAGAGAGAAGCTGGTCAGAGATGAGGGCGAACCGTGAATGCAGAGAAAAAGGTGTTAAAACCGCACATCAATGGATAACAAAAAGCTTTCCAGTGCCAATCTTTACACCTTCTTCTTCTTCTTCAGAAAAGGAGTTCAGCTGGCGTGGCTGCTGTAGGGTTGCTGTGCCGTCACGCCCGCTCGCCCGCCCATTATTGCCTTTTGCTTTCTTTTACTGTAGATGAGACGAATTTGCCCAATCCACACCACAGAAAGATGATGGGTACCCCACACCACCTGCAAAACGTGGAGGGCAGGCAGTGAGGCATCCTGCCCAGCCCCCTTTTCAGGTCATTCTCAATCACCAGAACCTGCAAAAAAGAGACCACAACACGTTACACAAGTGACAAGAGAGCCGAGAGAGAGAGAGAGAGAGAGAGAGAGAGAGAGAGCAGTGAGCACCCAGTACAACCCCCATCATGCCCCTGCCATAATATGCTCCATTACCAACCTTTAGCCTATACCTGCAAAATTTTGAATCGCTACACATAGCCCCTGTGTAAGCAGACAGTACATTGTCTAGGCCTCTAGGCTCATACCTGTACCATGATCATACATCGTAGTACATCCATGACTGATGATATGATGATACCTCGAATTTGCATGCATACCTACTACACATACAATGGTCAGACATAGTACATCCTACATGCATTACATACATGATATAATTAGTAGACGCCCCTATTTTGAATACATAGTACATACACACCTACACATCATAGGTCATCCTACATGCATGTATTACATACATCAGACGATGCGTGACCCACTCCAATTTCCCAAACGAACAAAAACTTTGCACACGCCAGACGCTCGCCCTCACTCCACCACCCCTTGTGGCTGGTTGGCGTGTCAGGTGAAGAGATTTATTAGCGATGCGTCATGGCCATGGCTCGCATATTAACAAACCCCCAAGATAAGGGTCACGTCTCTATGCATTTGATTCTTGGTGCTCACACCCACGGTACAATATCTAGATTCTAATGTAATATATGATATAGGTGGTCCAAAAACATTGGAAATCAATTAATACGCCAAAATGGAATACATCATGCTAGCCCTACAAGTAAGGGGCCACATGCAAGCTAAATTCCACTGTAGGTGAGGAAACCCAAATTCCACCAAAACAACAAAAGCACCATGGATGTGTTCACACATGCATGTAATTCTGGTTCGACGCCCACAAATTTGGCTCCCCATTCGTTCGACCACCTTATTACAAACAACTTTGAAGATAATGCACTCACAAACCATCTATCATGCCCTCAAAAACTAACTTGGAAATTCTGCAAAATCACTAAATCCTCTGCCAAACAACCTTTCATTATGCATACGTTGTCATGCTATCCTTTCTCTTAACCATTAAATGCCTGTTTATCTCCTTTCTTATTTTATCTTACACCATGTGAACAATTCCCATGTATTGCAAACATGGGAATTGTTCAAAAACTGACTTAGAAATTGTGCAAAATCACTAAATCCTCTGCCAAACAACCTTTCACTATGCATAAATTGTCATGCTATCCTTTCGCTAAACCATTAAATGCAGGTTTATCTCCTTTCTTATTTTATCTTACAGCACGTGAACAATTCCCATGTATTGTAAACATATGTGTTGCCGCATTTGTGTGAGCTATTTATGTTGGAACCTTAGGTGATAATTTAAAGGTAGAAAGGGTGTGTGGAACCTTAGTTGTTGAAGTAATTAGAATAATTAAATGGTAGAAGTTGTGTGTGGTAGGTGTGACTGAGAGAAGTCAAAGATTCTATGAGTTGAATCTAGTTACAAATTCTAGGATACAATTATGAATCTAGGAACCTTTGGTAACAAATTAAGTAAGTATTTTTTGAGTCTTTACTTACTACCTTTCTAGCTTGTTTCACTCCGATAATTGAAAGCTTCTTCTTTGTGTCTTGAATTCTCGTAACTCCATCCATTTAGAAATATATCAAATAATGAGTCAAGGACACACTTCAAAAGTGTAATCATTGAGGTGAAGATCTCTAGTTAATTGTTGTTGATTTTTCTTTCTTATTGCAATTTTTAGCATTTTTTGAAGTAAATTTTAATATTTACTAAATAAAAAAATGTTATTTTATTGATTTATGTTGATGATTTGCACGTGGATTGTTAATATGGCAGTTGGAATGCGTGTTACTACTATTCAATGGAGGAATCGACGTTGCAAGGGAATTCCGTGAGTTTAATGCTATTTTTTCCTATTTTTTATGGTTTAAAATAAGCATTAATGGAAATTTTTACAAAAATACCACATATTTTATTGTGGATATTTTTGGTAGAATGGATTCCCTAAATTTCTAGAATTTTTAGGAATTTTTTCCTAATTTTGTAGAATTGTTTTGAGCATTTTTATGGTTAAAAATATTTTTTTTATACATTTTTACGGGTTTTTCCGCGGGTATGCTATCAAATTTCTGCCGATTTTCTGCTAAAATGCAGTAGGGTGCAGCATGTTGATGCATGAAATGCTCTCCCGTGTGCGTGGGACCCTCTTCGCCTCTCAAATCTGATTTTTCTCTTCTATTTTCCTCCCGCCTGTGTGAACTTCTCTTAATAGGGATTTTTTTAATTAAACATTAATCATAATTAATATTTAATTATGATTAAGCTTGTTTTAATATTTAATAGGCCATGTATTGTATAGGAAGATCAAACTCAACCACCAACTTCCTGTACTCCTTCATATCTACCGTGTATTGCATAGGATGTTCAAACTCCCCACCAACTTCTTATACTCCTTCATATCAAGCATCTTATAGAAAGCTTTGCATGCCAACCTCCCCACGAGTGTAACCACTGACTTGCTTTGAACTCAACATCTCAGTGTCTGTCGGATCGTCTCTTCATGGTTCCTCATCCATAATGAGGTCATCCACATATAGGGAAATGATCATGTACCTACCCCTCAGAGAAAATATACAAATTTGTATCCAATGGGCATTTAGAAAGACAAATACTTACAAACAGGCCTCATTTAGACAATGAGGCGTGTTTTAGCCCGTACAATGCCTTCTAGAGTCTACACACTTTGTTTTCTGAACCATACCTTAAATTGGGTGGATGTGCCACATAATCCTCTTCCTTGATATTGCCATTATTCTAAAATGTTGACTTTACATCCATTTACAATACTAGCCACTTCCCATAAGCAGCCAAGGAGTATTCTAAAATGTTGACTTTACATCCATTTACAATACTAGCCACTTCCCATAAGCAGCCAAGGAGTATTGTATGAATAGTGTTCAATTTAGATATGAAGGTGAATGTGTCGTGAAATTTGAACCCTTTAACCTATGCCACCACGAGCCTTGCCTTGTACTAATCCAATGTACCACCAAACTTGTACTTAGCCTTCCAAATCCACTTGGTGCCAATAATCTTCCATTTTGTAGGACGATCCACAAGATCCCAAGTGTGGATTCTCAAAATTGAGTCAAAATGCTTCCTCCAAGCTAGCTGGCTGTTGTGCTTTCATTATCTCAGCCACATCAAGGCCATATTGATAATGTGAGAGGCCCTCTTCTACTCCTCTATTCTCTTGGATCTGTGAACAACTGATGTTGATTCCTTTTTTATTGGTTGACGAAGCTTTCTCATCCAAGAGCTACTTCACCCAATTAAGGATATAGCCCTTTATGAGGTGTTACAGGATTCTTTTCTTCATCATAATCTAAAGAATCCACCTCTTATGGAGTTGGTACTACCATTGGTGGTTGTTTCTAATGGGCTACTTCTTTTTTCAAGGATAGTGTGGACCGAGCTCTCTCCTCACCTAATGAGGTTGTTCCCCACACACCACATCACAACTTCTTTATCTCAGGGTCGTATAGTCGATAACCCTTTAACTCCATACTATACCC
This sequence comes from Cibotium barometz, assembly GCF_041138505.1. NCBI lineage: Eukaryota > Viridiplantae > Streptophyta > Polypodiopsida > Cyatheales > Cibotiaceae > Cibotium > Cibotium barometz. The sequence goes on from NC_141046.1 coordinate 29,806,943, forward strand.
CAAGAAGATACACTTTCTGGTCTTGTAATCCCACTTGGTTCTGGATAATTATAGAGCATGCACAAAACAGTCACACTAATATGCAATTGAGGGTTTCTTACTTGAATAAGCTTCTTAAGGTGTCATGCCCTTCACCACTTTCTTATTAAGGATATGCGTTGTAGTGTTAAATACCTCAACACAAAAGGAATTTTGTAATCCTTTTCCTTTGAGCATACTCTGTGCCATCTCCACACCACTATGCAATTCTTGTGCTCTCCGTAACATCATTTTGTTGTGGAGTATGGTTGGCAATAGGCATTGAACTCACTTGATATGAATTCTCTCCTCGAGCTTCAGCTTTATCCCAAAGAAAATACACCCACATCTTCCTACTAAAGTCATCGATTAGTAAGAAGGAGTAGGAAGAACCACCCAATGCAATGGGGTTGGCATTTTATCAACATAGATATGCTTTCTTGTGGAATTGTATGCTGATACTGATTGCCCATCATACAAGCTTCACAAAATATCTCACATCTCTGAAAATGCTAGTAGATGTGCCACAATCCTAGACCTTTGCATCTCTTTCAAGATTACAAAGCTTAGGCACCCAAATCTCTCATGTCCTAGCTTCCTTGTCCCCACATTGGCTTAGGCTTAAAAATGGATAGCTCATACAAATTGTTGCATCGGATTCCTTTCCCAATGACATTTTTGCCCCGCTGGCATCTATGATGATTGTACCAACCTTATTGAAGAGGAATTTCAAGTCACAGTCAACTATAGCCCCATAATAGACAAAATATTTCTCTTAATGTCTGGAACATAAAGGACATCAACAGATAACTTCTTAATATCACCGGCTGTTATTTCTAGAAACAAAAGAAATGGTACTTAAACCAAAGATTTCTCTTAATGTCTGGAACATAAAGGATATCGGACAACTTCTTAATTTCACCATTATTGCTAGAAACAAAAGAAATGGTACTTGAACCCATGGCTGGGAATTTGGCATCGTTCCTACTAGGATGGACTCCCTCACAGGCTTGAGGGAGGTGTACTAGCCCTTTTGGTGGCTGGTCATATGTCGAGATGCTCCACTATTGATACCATCGGATATTTGAGGAATGTTTTGCTTTTGCATAGCTTTTATTACCATAAATAGCTCCAATCCTACTTCAGCACTATTCCTAGACTCCTTCTTCCAAGGCTTCAAAGTGCCATTCTTCTCATCTTCTTCCTTCAATCTACATGCTTTAACCATGTGACCAGTAGAAACACTTTGCCTTAGATTTCTTCTTCTCTTCAGAAGCATTCGGGTATCCCTTGCCTTTCTTTGTATTTGCAGAGAATGCGGCATCACTACCATCTCTGGCTTTAATATGCATCTCCTCCTCCACCATCATTACACCGAACTCTTCAAAAGTAAGAGGCAAGTTGTGCACCTCCATGTTTAGTGAGGTCACCAAACTATCATATTTTGGGTTTGGGGGGAGACACTATGATGCACCTATGTGCTAGCTCCTCGTCGTCACTAGTCTTAGTGACCACTATCACTGCCATCTTGTCTCATACTAGTTCTTTAGAACTTGCCATGCTTCCGAAGCTACGGTAGTATGCTGAATTCAAGGTCATCACCAAATCAATGATGTTGGTGATGATGGCACATAGCGTATATTCATTCCTTTGCCTTTATGCTAAAATGAGAACAAGATCTAGCAGTATGGTCTGTAGTACTTTGGATCTGCTGGATCACTCTGGATCTACTAGATCCAGAGTAGGACCCAACTTTGCATCAACCCCTCGCTGTCTCCCATAGCTCACATGAATCAAGAATGGACCTAATCTTGAACTTCTAAAGAGTATAATTTTTCTCATCCAACTTTCCATCACCAACAAAAGGTGGAGGGTGGGCACAAGTGACTGCCTTATTTGCAGGTTGGCTTATCTCTCCAAATCTGCCTTCAAATAGCAAACTGCCAAAAAACAAGCTTTGTTGCCTAGAGCGTATGCTTTAATGCCATGTAAGAATACATAACGGAGGAAGCTGGATCAACATAATATAAAGTACTGAATTGCAAAAATAAGTGGAGAGTAAAAAATATTACTGCTTGCAAAAACTTGATTACAAACTGAGAGCATCTGCCCACTTGTGTGCTCTAGGCAATCTAAACAGACTCAGGATGAAGGATGTCTTGCTTACAAGAGCACTTGGACATAATGAACTTGATTATTATGGAGTTCAACAACTCCTCCCATATATAGTACCCCATATGGTAGGTCAGTCTTATCAGACCCTACCCACAACCATATGTATTCGCTGCCGGGATATATGTACTATAAAGTATGAACTATGAACTCCCCCAAACCCGAGAACAGTGTGTCTTTGGTTTGCTATCCAACCAGTGCCCATATAATGTGGTCACTTAGTTTGCATAAGCATGCATCTTACTTGGAAGAGTGTTAAGTCTACATAAGCTATCTCTAACCATCTAGCCACACTTGGCACCATCTAGCATCTAAAATGGAAACTACTGGGGTTGCCTAAGTGATCACCACAATGGCTACTCCGGGTCCTTACAAAATAGGGCACATCCACCATCACATGTAGAAACATGACGAGGGTGGAGCATTGTGAGCAAATGATTTTCTAACAACAAGTAACACCTTGATTCTAATGTTTCATTCTCCATTTCTAAATGCTCTATTAATTATAAAAGTCACATGATCCTTAAACTCAGGTTATATATAATGAGAATCATATTACTTGTAGACCATCACAACTTGGTGTTTTCTCCTTCCCCTTGAGAGATAAAAGGGACTCATCCTCTTGAATCTATCTCTTTACCTAGCTTATAGAGATGGATTTGGGTATAATACTAGGAGCAAGCTTGCAACCAGCTGAATTCTTTCTACAAAAACATCTTCTTGTCGATAGAGTATATCACTAGGAAATCCACCCACCTTCTTGCCATTTCCTAAGGCTCTTTTATCATGTTACCTTACTCTTTAACTTATGAAATGAGATCACGTGTTCTCTTACAAGTAAGAGCTTTTAAAAAGAACTTAGAAGGTGTTTTGAGTAGGAGATTTATGGGAAGGATCCTTCTAGTTTATTGAGGCCTCTTGATCTCGAGTATATCCATTTGATTCTTACACTAGAAGAACTCATCAAATTTAGCTTGGCTCAAATTGGTCATTTACCTCTTTGATATAATATCTACCACTCTTTCTCAATCATTAGTTGATGATCCCTTCTTTCTTTGATATAATATCTACCACTCTTTCTCAATCATTAGTTGATGATCCCTTCTTTATTTGATTCTTAGTTTACCCATCCTTCTGATGATCTTATAGTTTACCCACCATCCTTCCAATAAGAGGTCATCATTGTAGCATTATATGGTAGTGATGTGTATGAACACACTTAGGACCGTCGGGGCACTTTTTTCCTCACTAGGAGGTTTTTCCCCCCGTGCGTATGTACACCCTCTTATCTACTCATTTTGGGGTGTGTACTTATCTTTTGTATCTAGCACACATTTGTTCATTATAATCTAGAGAGTTTGTGTGCTCTCAGGCTTCTCAATCTTGTGCATTGTTGCAACCCTAACCCTAATTCCAACAATTGGTATCAGAGCCAAGTTCCTTGACACTTGATCTAGTAGTCTGTCTCCCTCCTCACGACCCTATTTTTCTGTCTCCGATTGAGATACCCTCTTAGAAGAAGAAGGTATATATTGTAGTGTGTTGTGTATATGAAGCATACATGGTTTTCGGGGTCCGCGACGCGATTCGAGCGCGTTTTGGGCATCACAAGGTTTCTACAGACGTTTTGGAGAGGCGTCAATTTGTATTGGTTCTGCTCGATTTTGGGCGTTTGGGCTATGCAACGGTAAAGATTTGGTGTGTAGCAGCATCTACATTATCTTCAAGAACATCAACCCATCATACTTTTGCCAGTAACGCTCTATTCTCTACTCTGTATTATTTTTCATACACTTTTCAGCAAGTGATTCAGTCATCTGACAGCCATCCGGGGTTGCATTCATCAGTGAATACTATGTTCTTGCAATGTGTTGAAAAATTTTGCATTCGGTAGTAGACAGTCATGGCTAGTAGTAGTGATGTATTTAACATGTCTACTGAGGACAAACTTGATGGGACTAACTACCCATTGTGGTCCTATATGAGAAGGCATGTAATGGTTGCTAAAGGCCTTTGGAATGTGGTCAGTGGTAGTGAAACTCGTCCTGTTTCACAACTACCAGTGCAACTAGGTGCTGCAGGTACATCTAAAGTAGAATCTGATACAGATGTGGCTCCTCCACATGTACCACTAGTACCTTCCACACTGCTGCTCAAACGATATGGGATGGAAGAGATGCACATGCACATGCATTGCTTGCACTTTCTGTGAAGCGAAGCATTATTCCTCATATTCGATCATGTAAGACTTCAAAACAGGAATGGGATATGCACTTGCTGCATTATACCAGGTACGCAATGAAGCATGTGTTGCATATCTATGCAACACATGCTGCAAGACTTCAAAACAGGAATGGGATATGCACTTGCTGCATTATACCAGGTACGCAATGAAGCATGTGTTGCATATCTATGCAAACTGTTGGAGTATGAGCACATGAATGAGGGAGACTGGACAGCTTCTTGACCAAGATCAAAGATTTTAAGGAGCAGCTCGCTAGTGTGGATGAGATATATCCTGATAGTACATTGGTGCCCACAGTTCTCAATGCATTGCTCGATTCTTATCAGAGTTTTGCCTCTACCCTTAGACGCATGATGAAGGGAAATCCAAATGCCCTTACATTTGATAAGCTGGTGTTAGATCTCCGTAGCGCCACTACGGGTGCTACCACAGGAGGGGACGGCCTCTGGCTCACCACCCACCCACAGAGGAAGAATGAGGATTGCCCCTCATCCCCCAGGCTATATAGTGTGTGGCCTGCCGTCCACACTAGCCTGGCCACCCATGACTCCGCATGGGTGTCCTCTCCCACTGAACCCCGGATGGCCACGTCCTTGGCCATCCGGTCTGCCGTTGGTCACAGGCATTACAGCCTACGTGACAGCTGGTTTGAGTACTCTTGCAAGAAGAGCAGTCTAGGCACAACAGAAAGGTTATGCGAGTTGGTGACCAAGCTTTTGTTGCCAATTATAAAGGCAAAGGTAAAGCTTCTTCACATGGTGGCTATAAGCCAAAATCAGAATCCTTAGGTAAGGATGCAGAGAAAGAAGGTGATAAGCCTAAAAAGAAGGGCAAGTGTTACTATTGTAGGAAACTAGGGCACTACATAAATGAGTGCAAGAAAAGGCTAGAGAAGGAGAAAAAGAAAGAATCGAACATGGCTATGGCTGATGCATCTACACCAAGTGCAAAGAAGAAGGAATCTGTAAGTTTTGCTCAAAATGATTGGGCATGGACTGTACATTGCAATTATGACCCTTCTGCTCATGATGTATGCATGTCAGTGGTAGAATCGGATGCTTGGCACTTTGACATTGGTGCTAGTAAGCACATTACTTCACAAGAAGATTTGTTCTCATCTCTGGAATCTGTCCCACAAGTGCAGGAACCGTCACATGTGCAAATGGTTCATCATATCCTATCAAAGGAGTTGGTAGAGTTGTGCTCACTGCTGCTGCAAATGGAGGTGCATTTACTCTTTCTAAAGTTTTATAACCACTTCAAATTCCTTGGTGAAATCAAGAAGTTTCAGGACTAGGGGCAGAAGTAATAATGACCTTGAGCTGATCAAAACTGTTTTGATGGATTGGCAGCCACACTATTTTGCAATCCTTCTTAAGAAGATCCGTCAAAGGTGTAGCTACCAAGGCACAATCTTTGATAAAAATCCTATACCATCCCGTGATTCCCAAAAACCCACGAACTTCACGAACTGATTTAGGGGATGGCCACTCTAGAATATCTTTGACCTTGGCGGGGTCTATTGAAATGCCATCTTTGGAGACGATGAACCCAAGATACTCAATTTGATGAGTAAAGAAGGTACATTTGCTCTTCTTGGCATAGAGTTTGTGTAGAACTCTACGCACATGCTCCTCATGCTCTTCCATTGATTTGGAGTAGATTAAGATGTCATCAAAGAAAACAAGCACAAATTCATCCAAGTAAGGACGGAATATATCTTGCATTAGGCGTTTGAAGGTTGTAGGAGCATTGGTTAACCCGAATGACATTACAGTAAACTCATAGTAGTGGCCATAAAACGGGTATTGAAGGCTGTCTTGGGTATATCTGCTTCCTTGACTTTGATCTGATAGTAACCAGACCTCAAATCTATTTTTGAGAAGACTTTGGCCCCATGAAGCCTGTCAAAAGAAGTTCGATCCTACTGCGGGACACCCATGCTATGCAAAAACATTAAATGCCATAAGAAGGAGCTTTCATTGGGCAGGCTTGAAAAATGATGTCCTTCGGTACTTGAAGCAATGTCTCTCATGCCAAAGGATCAAAGCTGAAAGGGTCAAGATGCCTGGGAAACTTCAACCCTCGGATATTCTCCAAATGAAGTGGGCGTACATTAGTATGGATTTTGTCACAAGTCTCCCCACTGTTCAAGGAGGATATGACTCCATTCTGGTAGTAGTGGACTTACTTACCAAAGTAGCTCACCTTATACCAGCAAAGAAGACCTTCAAAGCTTCTGATGTTGCTCGAATATTCATCAAGGAAGTCCTCAAACTTCATGGTCTCCCAAAAAGGATAGTAAGTGACCGCCGGGATTCTGACTTCACTTCAAAGTTCTGGCAGTCCTTATTTCAAGCCCTGGGAACTCAACTTTGCTTTAGCACAGCTTATCATCCAGAGATCGATGGCCAGACTGAGAGAGTCAATCAAATAATTGAAGACATTCTCAGAGCATATTGTGGACGGGAGCCAAGAAGGTGGATTCAATACCTACAATGCATCTTGTCATTAGAGCATAGGAATGTCACCATTCATCCAAAACACTCTATGGGCAAGAATGATTGTCTCCTCTAAATTTCTCTGATCCGACCATAAGAGTTGAGGCATCTAGGAAAATGCTCGAAGAGATGGAAGAACAAACCAAGGCAATCCAAAAGGATATTAAAGCTGCCCAAGATCGGCAAAAGCATTATGCTGACACCAAGAGGTCTAAAAGGATCTTCAAGGAAGGAGACAAAGTTCTTCTACAAGTGCGACCCAAACAAAGTTCTCTATCACTTGGGAAATATAAGAAGCTCAGCCCTAGGTATTGTGGTCCCTATACATTTATCAAGTGTCTAGGTAAAAGTACCTATAAACTCTAACTCCCAGCCCATATCAAAGTCCACAATGTCTTTCATGTAAGTTTGTTAAAAAGTGTACCCAGTCTCGATCATATTCTTGATGATGAACAAGTTGTAATCCCTACTCAAGGAGTCCTTGAATTACAGCCCAGTAGCATCATAGATTCTAGGGAAAGGCGACTCCGAAACAGAACTCTTGTAGAACATCTAGTACAGTGGAAAGATTACCCTGAAGAGGATGCAACTTGGGAAGATGAAGCTACACTCTTAAAGGATTATCCCCAATTCATGACGAGATGAGGACATCTCGATTTCTTTAAGGGGAGAAGGATGTAACATACCCATCTTCACTAATAAAGAAATGTCCATGTAATAGATAAATTTATGAGTTTTTATGGTATAAAAATCAATGATTTTATTATTTGAGTCATTTCTACTTAGAATCTTCAAATTTTGAGCCCAAATTTGGAATCTGCGTGTGATTTTACCATAATATAGGATTTTATAGCATCCAAAACGGACACCGGATCAAGCTTATACGTAAATTTTAGTCATTTTTAGTTAAAAAGCGATGACCTTTAAACCTTAATAAATGCACGATCGGGCATCCGATTTGACGAACGGTCTAAACCCCAACGACCAGGAGAAACTTTCGGATTTAAAAAAAAATCGCTCCCTGGGGTGGTTCGGCACGCAAATCGAGACGATCGACGCCCCAACTTTGGGAACTCTGCCCCAAAATCTGGACCGTACACACTTACCAGGGTGCCCGTATGATGGCCGCACAAGAACCAAAGGACGGTCGCCCACTGTGTGGTCCACACGTACCGCTACATGGACACCTATGCTGCCCCTGACCAGATAAGGTACATGCGTACCACTCCTTTCCCTGTTAACCGACACCCATGCTGCCCCTGACCAGATAAGGTACATGCGTACCACTCCTTTCCCTGTTAACCGGCACCGTACCTTTTCCCTAGACCCATGCAGGCCACTGATCTACAACCTTTGCTGGTACACCGTCCTTTCGTCCTTGCTTTGCGCAGTGCTCGTACCCGTACCCCACAGTTATATAAACCCCCGGGTGCTCCATGGTCAACACGCATTTCTATGTCGCCTATGCTCTGTTGTGCTGTCGTCCGTCCCTGTGCAGTGTACTTGTTGTAGTACAGCCGCCCCTTGCAGCCACCCCTCTCACACCCCCTCATTTGCCCCTTTTTAGATAAGGCAATTTTCCTCTATCCCCCTCTTGCTAGGAGGCAGTGTCCTTAACTCTTCTCTCCCCCCTGTGTGAAGAGAAAACGTTTTTGTGTTAAGGACATCTCACAAATCCCCCCTCCCTTTGCGTGGACTTTAGTAAGAGGTTTTAAGAGAGGATTCGTGCGCTGTGGTCTTTTGCTTATACGATGAGCAAATGATCTCAGAATTGAGATCCGATTGAAGCGTTTCGACCGCGACAGTGAGCCCTACAAGACGACATCCAAGATGGCCCCTTCCCAGAAATGTTAGAATATTGTCTCGGGAGGAGCGCGCAACAACGAGATTAGGAAAGATGCTCCCGATGCCCTCCCTTTACAAGCTCCTCAAGGAAATGGTGGCCAGGTTAGCTTGGTTATCTTTTAAAGAAGAGTTTTTTTATATTAGTGTTAATAAATGTGTATCTTTTCCTTTTAAAATAATGACATAAAATTATATGAAGTTACGAATTGTGTGATGCTGCATTCAATAAATTGCATTGAAATTGTTATCCTTAAAGAGTGCAAGTTTTTCTTGGCTTCGATGCTAACTCCGTCCCGTGCGCTTGTGTAGCCGGACAGCGTCATTAGCAAAGCCCGGGAATGGCCCAAGGTATCCCTCATACCATTGGGAGAATAAGGTTCACCGATTAAGGTGAGAGATTATGATGCTGCCTAGTTCTGAGGGCCCAGGCTAGTGCGGTGAATAAGCCCACCCTGGTGTGCAGACATCCCTCTGAGGGGTGGGAGGATCGAGCGCGATGGAGCCCGAGAGGGCGACAGGCCGGCTTGAGTCCTTGTTGCCACCAGGCCGACGATGAGGTGTACGGTCCAGCATGTAGAGGCTGGAAGGCCGAATTCTAGATCATCGGCAGTATAAAGGAAAAGAGCGTTGCCTCTAGAAATCAAGTCTAGTAGTTGCCCAATTTATGATCAATTACCCTATGGGTGATTTGATTTTTAGAAGATCACGCTCCCCTTGCGGGATAGGACTAGGTCTTACCTATGAATCATTTATCCTTGAATCTCTACATGGTCAAGGTGTCGATGAATAGGAAATTTTCTCCAAGTTAAGACTTAGTGGACTATCTTAAGTGTTTCCCCTATTTTAGAAGGGGGGAACCTTACAGATGGCATTGTTATGCTGCAGTCTAAACATATACATAAGCTATTGAAGAGGTTTAATCTTGAAGACTGTAAACCTGTAGCTACATCTATGGAGATAGGTACTCAACTTATTCTTCAAGATGCAAGAGACTCTTTTGATGCTAGTTTGTATGCAGGTTGTTAGATCCCTTCTTTATGTGTGCAACACGAGGCTAGATATACAGTATGTAGTCTCACAATTGAGTAGATTTATGCATAGCCAGGTATGAAGCATTGGCAGGCTGTTAAGTGTTTTTTGCTATCTACAGGGCACTCAGTATTTTGGATTATTTTATCCAAAGGGGGGTGAGTCGCAGCTGCATGCTTTCAGTTATTCAGATTGGGCTGGATGCTATGACACACGAGTGTCCACTAGTGGGTTTTGTTTTCACCTTGGTGATTCATGTATATCATGGCTCAGAAAGAAGTAGCCTATAGTGGCCACTTCTAGCTGTGTGAAGCTGAGTACAGGGTAGCTTTACAGCTACAGTTGAGTGTGTGTGGTGGCTCAGACATCTTATGGGCTGATTTGGGTGTTGGACAGTCGTCTCTAGCACTACGATTTTTACTAACAGCCAGAGCGTATTAGCAGTTGTGAGGAACCCAGTGTTTCATGCTCGCACTAAGCACATTGAGGTGCATTACCACTATATCAGGGAGGAAAGACTCTCTGCCAGAGATTAGCTTGGTCTATGTGCCTACACATGACAACATGGTAGATGTAAGGTCCCTCCCAAGCCATGTATGTATGTGTCTCTTTTAATATAGATTTCAATAAGAAAAGAGAGTGTAATTAGAAAAAGTGAGACAATAAGGCTAGAAACATTAGAAAAGTGTTAGAATAAAAATATTAGCTCCAAAAATCCTAAAAGAAATAAGAACATAAGAATAGTTCTATTAAGAGATAAGTATTCCCAAAAATAGAATTTCAATTTTAGGTGATAAGAGGTCATATTTAGAGTACTTTTACACATTTAGACTCCATGCATACTAAAAATGTGGAAAAATAACGCGTTTCTAAAGATGGTGCGTTTGTGGCTATATACAGACGTTTTTGCCTATTCTGCTCGCGTAGGCTTGTAGACCAGATGCCTTCCCGTTCTTTTGACTGGTTACATGATTATATTCTGAGTTTTTATCAGAGAGTTATGGCCGAAACAGTTTGCTGTTTCTGTCAGGGTCTCTACATAGAGAAAACTGTGAGAAGACAGCAAGTAGCCTCAAGGTAATCCTAGAGTTGAAGATACTTATATCCCTTCATTCTTATCTAATATCTTAGAAAATAAGCTTAGATTTCTATAGTCTTTCGGAGGAAGAGACCAAAACTCCATAGCTTTTCTTTTAGAGAAAGAATACTATGCTGTAGACCTGTAGAAGAAGGCTATTTTACCATAGATCTTAGAAAGAGAGAAGAATCACAGTATGAGTAAGAGGAGATAAAGCTTGGAGATTATTGGATGATTTCAATCAAAGGACAAGGTATTAGAAGACTCTATTCTCATATGTCAAGTTCTAAAGCTCTTGTTAACAAGCAAGGACAACGAGATAAACGACAAATTTCTATAAGGTATATACATATTTTGTTTTTTTTTATTTATTTACATATCATTCTTAGGGGTTGAGGTATGGCTCCGGCTTCTCTATTGATTGTTACAGTGATCTATTTGATTGATTTACCATTTAAAGTTTGTATTCTTTTAAGCAATAGCATATGCCTTAATAAAGAATGTCTTATCGCAATCTCAAGTTGAAATGCTAAAATCTGTGTGAAAAGGATTGTTTTCTTAAGAAAGTAACATGGATTGTAGTCCTATGGTTTAGTGAGTAAATAGATTGTTATCTTGGTTAAATTAAGGTACAGGTATAACTTCTCCCTGCCTTGACGCTGCCCCGTTCTTGTGCTTGTGTAGCCGGACGGCGGAGATGTTAGTAAGGCCCGGAGTTGGCCCATGCTATCCCTCATACCATTGGGAGAATGAGGTTTGCCGATTGAGGCAAGTGATTGTGATGATGCTGCCTAGTTCTGAGGGCCCAGGCTAGTGCGGTGAATTAGCCCACCCTAGTGCGCAGACATCCCTCTGAGGGGCGGGAGGATCGAGCGATGGAGCCTGAGAGGGCGACATGCCGGCTTGAGTCCTCGCCAGCGGCGGCCGACGATGAGGTGTATGGTCCCGTAGGGTTTTGCCCAGCATATAGAGGCTGGAAGGCCGAATTCTAGATCATCGGCAGAATAAGAATAAGAGAGCCAGATTGGCTTGTATGGAAATGTACTCATGTATAAACTCTTTATATAATTGCATCTTGTCTTTGGTATGATTGTATTGTGTAAGAAGGCTGTTTTAACGAACCTTGTGAAGAAGGGCCCTAATTAAGGAATATGTTTATTTATGTCAAACAGTGTGGTAGTATTAATTAGAAAACAAATTGATGCGTGAGTAGGGTGGAAAGTGGGAGGATGGAATGCCCTGACGGCACCATCCTACGGACGGGTGGACGATTAGTCGGGTAGCTTTCCAACAGATTAAGTGAAAGCCCTACGTTAGATAGTTAGGTTCTTGGGCAACTCTATTCTAGAAGACTAGGTCAGCGGCTGTGCCTTGCATAAGATGAGGAAAAAAGCGTTGTCTCTAGAAATCAAGTCTAGTAGTTGCCCAATTTTTGATCAATTGCCCTATGGGTGATTTGATGTTTAGAAAATCACGCTTCCCCTGCTGCGGGATAGAGCTAGGTCATACCTATGAATCGTATCCTTGAATCTCTACAGGGTCAAGGTGTCGATGAATAGGAAATTTTTCCCAAGATAAGACTTAGCGGACTATCTTAAGTGTTTTTCCCATTTTTAGAGGGAGGGGGGAACCTTACAAGTGGTATCAGAGCCGATCTTAGTTCCTAGGATTTGTTTTTCAAAGGTTAACTGTCAAGGGATTAAAACAAGTGATTGTTTATCATATGAGGACGAATCAATCATCTCTATTGGCCATAGAAGTGATTTGAATATCCTCACATGTTGAGACAATCATCCTGTGAAATTGTGCTTGTATCTTGGGGGTGCACACGTAAGATATTTGTACAATAAATTTGAGAAATTAGATTGGGAAGAAAACCTTTTGTGAGAAAAAAACATAGGGTGATCAAATTAAGAAACTAGTGAGAGACTGAATAGAAGGATAGACTGAAACTTTGTTCAGAGACATTTTCAGGACATATCTCATTAGTTTGCATATTATAAATTATTAAGATTATAACTCCATTAAGGTTTGAATAGTTGACGTGCGAATCCCATCCATTGGATGCTTTACACTAGGACAATCATCCAATATTTTGAACCCGTCTCAGACAAACATGGGTCTCAGATGTGTTAATCCCAAGATACTAGATATGTAATTTTTAGAAAACTAATCATCTTAGATGTGTCAATCTTGATAACCTTTGGATGTGTCAATCCCAAGGCACCAAATGTGTAATTCTCAAAAAAATGAAGATCTCAGATGTATTAATCCTGACTACCTTCAAATGTGGTGCTATGATAAGTATTTGATAGTTTTGAACTTTTAATGGATACAATGAAAGAAGCAAGCTCACCCTTGCTCGCGTCTAAAAATTGTAAGAAATGCTAAATTAGTTGGAAGCATTGTGTCAATCTAACCATTGGAGCTAGAAAGTTAGAAGCATTGTTGTCAATCTAACCACTGGAGCTAGAATCAGTTATGGGATGCCATGAAAGTATACCTTCGTGAAAGGTTTTGTCCTCCAGGATTTTGAGAGGATAAAATGAATGAATTTTCTGAGCTAACCCAAGAAAGGAAGATCCTAAAAGAATACCACCAAACTTTTGTTAAACTTCTCTGATTTGCTGCAGAGATGGATGAGGTAACTCTTCTCCATCTGGAAGCTTAATCTACCTTTGAATAACCTCATCAAGAATGTAAAACCATCCTCTATTTCAGAAGCCATAAGTATAGCCAGAGACTGTGATAAATTTTTTTGTATAGAAAGTGTCGAGAAGGACATGAGTCCTTCCATGTTAATCAAGAAGAGGTCTCCTAATTCAAGAGGAACGTCAAAGCTCACCCTTGGCTACAAAAAATCGTGAGCTAGAGTAAAAATTAGGTCAAGAAATAGGGATAACAGGGTTAAAGATAACCGAATTTAACAAGTATTTCTATGAGTAAATAGAAGAGGATTGGTGCAAGATTCATGTGAAGTAATGTGCATGATGAATAGAGGTATTCTACAAGACGATACTAAGATTATGAAATTGTTATCATAGGTTAGATTGCGTAAAGGATTGATTCCCTTATGTTTCTCCATGATAATTTATTAAGTACCATACTACATGGGGGTATAGAATAAGGAATTCGAAGGTTCATATCATATGAGAGGTATATGGATGCATGAAATTAGGATAATAAGGCCAATTAACTTTAGAATAATAAAGACCTTTTGGAGGCACAATAAAGCTCTTTAAGAACAATGTTTAGATAAAAGAAGATTTTTTTAACCTAGTGGTGGGGACACCAATTTGAAAGAGACAAGAGGATTTACTTAGATACTACCCAGCTCGCGAGATGAGGACATCTCGAATCTTTTAAGTGGGGGAGATTGTAAGGTCCCTCCCAAGCCATGTATGTATGTGTCTCTTTTAATATAGATTTCAATAAGAAAAGAGAGTGTAATTAGAAAAAGTGAGACAATAAGGCTAGAAACATTAGAAAAGTGTTAGAATAAAAATATTAGCTCCAAAAATCCTAAAAGAAATAAGAACATAAGAATAGTTCTATTAAGAGAAGTATTCCCAAAAATAGAATTTCAATTTTAGGTGATAAGAGGTCATATTTAGAGTACTTTTACACATTTAGACTCCATGCATACTAAAAATGTGGAAAAATAACGCGTTTCTAAAGATGGTGCGTTTGTAGCTATATACAGATGTTTTTGCCTATTCTGCTCGCGTAGGCTTGTAGACCAGATGCCTTCCCGTTCTTTTGACTGGTTACATGACCATATTTTGAGTTTTTATCAGAGAGTTATGGCCGAAACAGTTTGCTGTTTCTGTCAGGGTCTCTACATAGAGAAAACTGTGAGAAGACAGCAAGTAGCCTCAAGGTAATCCTAGAGTTGAAGATACTTATATCCCTTCATTCTTATCTAATATCTTAGAAAATAAGCTTAGATTTCTATAGTCTTTCGGAGGAAGAGACCAAAACTCCATAGCTTTTCTTTTAGAGAAAGAATACTATGCTGTAGACCTGTAGAAGAAGGCTATTTTGCCATAGATCTTAGAAAGAGAGAAGAATCACAGTATGAGTAAGAGGAGATAAAGCTTGGAGATTATTGGATGATTTCAATCAAAGGACAAGGTATTAGAAGACTCTATTCTCATATGTCAAGTTCTAAAGCTCTTGTTAACAAGCAAGGACAACGAGATAAACGACAAATTTCTATAAGGTATATACATATTTTATTATTTATTTATTTATTTACATATCATTCTTAGGGGTTGAGGTATAGCCCCGGCTTCTCTATTGATTGTTACAGTGATCTATTTGATTGATTTACCATTTAAAGTTTGTATTCTTTTAAGCAATAGCATATGCCTTAATAAAGAATGTCTTATCGCAATCTCAAGTTGAAATGCTAAAATCTGTGTGAGAAAAGGATTATTTTCTTAAGAAAGTAACATGGATTGTAGTCCTATGGTTTAGTGAGTAAATGGATTGTTATCTTGGTTAAATTAAGGTACAGGTACAACTTCTCCCTGCCTTGACGCTGCCCCGTTCTTGTGCTTGTGTAGCCGGACGGCGGAGATGTTAGTAAGGCCCGAAGTTGGCCCATGGTATCCCTCATACCATTGGGAGAATGAGGTTTGCCGATTGAGGCAAGTGATTGTGATGATGCTGCCTAGTTCTGAGGGCCCAAGCTAGTGCGGTGAATTAGCCCACCCTAGTGCGCAGACATCCCTCTGAGGGGCGGGAGGATCGAGCGATGGAGCCTGAGAGGGCGACAGGCCGGCTTGAGTCCTCGCCAGCGGCCGACGATGAGGTGTATGGTCCCGTAGGGTTTTGCCCAGCATATAGAGGCTGGAAGGCCGAATTCTAGATCATCGACAGAATAAGAATAAGAGAGCCGGATTGGCTTGTATGGAAATGTACTCATGTATAAACTCTTTATATAATTGCATCTTGTCTTTGGTATGATTGTATTGTGTAAGAAGGCTGTTTTAACGAACCTTGTGAAGAAGGGCCCTAATTAAGGAATATGTTTATTTATGTCAAACAGTGTGGTAGTATTAATTAGAAAACAAATTGATACGTGAGTAGGGTGGAAAGTGGGAGGATGGAATGCCCTGACGGCACCATCCTATGGACGGGTGGACCCGATTAGTCGGGTAGCTTTCCAACAGATTAAGTGAAAGCCCTACGTTAGATAGTTAGGTTCTTGGGCAACTCTATTCTAGAAGACTAGGTCAGCGGCTGTGCCTTGCATAAGATGAGGAAAAAAGCGTTGTCTCTAGAAATCAAGTCTAGTAGTTGCCCAATTTTTGATCAATTGCCCTATGGGTGATTTGATGTTTAGAAAATCACGCTTCCCCTGTGGGATAGAGCTAGGTCATACCTATGAATCGTATCCTTGAATCTCTACAGGGTCAAGGTGTCGATGAATAGGAAATTTTTCCCAAGATAAGACTTAGCGGACTTGGCTCTTTCTCATGAAAAGTTCGAAGCTTTTTGTAAAGCTTTGGGCTTACTGCCTTTGTACATATTCACATCATCACTCTAGGGGGGATTTGTAGCATTATATGGTAGAGATGTGTGTGAACACACTTAGGACTGTCGGGGCACTTTTTCCCTCACTAGGAGTTTTTTCCCCCCCGTGCGTATGTACCCCCTCTTATCTACTCATTTCGGGGTGTGTACTTATCTTTTGTATCTGGCACACATTTGGTCATTCTAATCTAATGAGTTTGTGTGCTCTCAAGCTTCTCAATCTTGTGTGTGTGCATTGTTGCAACCGTAACCCTAATTCCAACAATTATCATACTCCATGAATGTTGATGTCCTCTCAACTCCCTAGCAAAAAGAACATATATAACTCTATGTGTTTCTTCTCTAAAGAGTTGATCTTTGAATAGATTTTTGACAGTCATATTTCTCCTAGAAAATCCCCTCACACTATTTCTTCAAAGAGTCGATCTTTCAATAGATAATTATATTTCTCTTAGAAAAGCCCCTCACACCATTTCATCTTTAAGCTTATCCCACCCTCATTTAAGCATATAATGACATTAGAAAGAGTGGAGTATTTCTCTTAGAAAAGTCCACACCAATTCTCAAATTTTTAAGCTTATCCCACCCTCATTTAAGCATATAATGACATCAAAAAGAGTGGAGCTAGTGTCTACCTAGAAACTCAATGTATGAGGTGGTATCCATTTTGCCTCCTTGCCAAAGTATACCACCTTGGAAATCCTAGAAGAACTAGTGGTATATTGAAGGATAAAGTATGTGTGCCCCTAATTTGATCTCTAGCCACCTAGTTCCTAGATATCTACCAATCCCTCATGAGAGCAAAGTGTATCTCAATATCTCTTTTTAGCACCTAGTAAGATTAGATTCCCACCTTTGTTATCCCTATGCCTAGACTTCATCATGTTAATATCCCATCAGAATCCAAGGACAATAAGACCCAACATTCTCAAGCCATTTCCAAAGTGCCCTCCTTTGTTTAGTGGTGTTCTAGCCATACTAATAATACTTTTAATCATCTAATAAAATCATAATAATAAGAGATCGACCCTAGGGTGATTAGTAATTAATAAATGTTAAGGGATTTTTAAACCAACATCATGACTCCACTTGTTAACCACTGTGTAGGTTGTCATGGTTTCAGTCAACCTACCGTAAGGTACTTTGCGATCTTACCTCCTTAAACATGCACTTATCTTTTGTAAGACGATGCTGGAACATATAAAGTGGCCTTACCATGTGTGTAATGTCAAATAGGGAAAGTGGCCTTACCATGTGTGTAATGTCAAATAGGGAAAGTCTACGAACTCCCTATGCATAGTTGCTTAAGACCATTTTTAAGTTTTATTGGCCTAGTGTGAGAAGTAGTCATTTGTATATAAGTCATTTTTTATGATAAGCAAGACACAATTATTCTCTTACAATAGTTTACTTGTGAGATCTCCTCTTCCCTCTTCTTGCTTGCTTGTATGGATGCATGCTAGATAGGTTTGATTATAGGTTGTCTTCTTAAATTATCTTCCTCTTCATTGCCCACTATTTGTGAGAGAGAATCATTACAAAATACCATATCTTTTTGCCTCCATCTAGGCATAGAGAGCTCTCCCTTCACCCCTTTGGCAAAGGAGCATTCTGGTGTGCCAACAAAGTGAGGATGCATAAGGACAAGCTAGTGCACCCATGTAGGGAATTTGTAGTAGTGTGTGGCTCTAAGGTAAGACCCAATAGCACATGCTTAGCAAGACCCAATGATACATGCTTCAAAAAGGTTAAGGTAAGCTCTTGAATTGAATATATTTGGCACCTTTTCCCCTTTATTCCCTAGCAATGGTGCCAAATATGTTCAAGTCAAGGTCTTACCTCTTAGCCTTGCCGAAAAATGTGTGGCATCGTTGGGTCTTTGCCTTAGAGCCACAAACTGCAACTTCCCTATGTCGGTCCGCTAGCTTATCCATCATCCTCCCTCCATTGTCACCACACTCGAATGCTCCTTTTCCAAAGGGGTGAAGAAAGAGCTCTCTATGCCTAGACGGAGGCAAAAGGAGATTGTCCTTCATGATGGTTCTCTCTCAAAAAAGGCAGGGAATGAAGGGGAAGCTAATGCAAGAAGATAACCTATAATCGAACATATATACCAAAGCAAGCAAGGTTGTCAAAAGTGAGAAGAAATGACATATATACAATTGGCCACTTTTCACATTAGGCTGACCAAACTTAAAAATGGTTCACCCTTTATTACTACTCTTAAACAACTATGTACACAAAGTCCATAGACTTTCTCTATTACTAGTCTTAAACAACTATGTACATATATTCCATATACTTTCCCTATTTGACATTAAGCACATACGTTCCCTATTTGACATTAAGCACATGATGGTAAGGTTGCTTTATATGTTCCAGTGCTGTCTTACAAAAGATGAGTACTCGTTCGAGTAGGTAAGATAGCAAAGCACCTTATGGTAGGTCAGATGGGTGAAACCATGTTAACCTACAAAGTAGTTTAACATACCCCCTTCCTAATGGTGGACCGCATCCTTGTGTGACCCAAGTTAGTGATGAAGTAGTTATTAAGGTGGAAAGGTATGGATGGTCTAGGATACATCATGAAGTTGGCAGCGGGGCCAAGGTTAAGTGGTATGGTTTGGAACTAATGGATACAGGGCAAAGTGGTGGGAAGCTTTGAGTCCTGATGGCAGTGTGTTGAGGTGGCATGGAAAGTGATAGAGGAGGTGGAATTTCTTTATGCCAAGCCTCCATTGGTTATGGAAGTGCTGTGGACCCTTAACTACTATGAGATAGCTGGTAGAAATGGTCCACACCCTGTGATCGACAAAATGAGTGCCAAGAATGGGCATTTCATAAAGTTGTCAAAAAGTAAACTTCACTGCTGGATAAACAAGGGTTTTCATGGTGAACACGACTAAGTAAAGTGAGTCTACAAGGATGGGGAAGTTGAGTCCATGTGGTGTCGTGAGGTTAAGGAAATAATATTCCTCGATAAAGAGTATGGAATTCATGAACATGTGACACCAAAGGTTAGACACAAGCGAATGGGATTCAATGGAGTATAGGAGTGTAGTGTCCATGAATGAGATGGCTTGGCCGAAGAAGGACTATGTGTGGCAAGGGTGGGTTGTAGGCTAAGATGGTGTGGAAGGCGGGGGTTGAAATGGGGTCCAATAAAAAGGTATCAAAATTGAGAATCTTTATAAAAGAGAAATTCGGGACGTAGATTTCTGAGGATAAGAAGAATATGAGGCCAACTATGTCTCACTAGGTGATACTCACACTCACACTGATTGGGTTCATACTCACTGTGAGGTGGGCTAGGACTTGCTAATGTATAAGGGATGTGCACTCATTGGGTTCATACTTACACTATGTGGTGGACCAAGACCTACCAGTGTGTAAGGGATGTGCACTCACTAGGTTCATACTCACATTGTGAGGTGGGATACCAATGTGTAAGGGATGTGCACTCATCCTTCCCCAGGAGGAGGCGATGCCTCTAAAGGGGATAAGATAAAGTTGTTGCTTGGAGAAAATTTTATGCTAGCTATGGTGGCCCATGGAAGACCAAATTTCACCTCCAACTAGGTCCTCCCTCACAGCAATGTGGGGCTTGGTTGGATTGGTTCTAGAGGTAGAGGTTGTGGAAATGGTTTTATTTATGGCCTCTCAAGAATGGAAAGTCATCGTTTAGAGAAAATGTTATGTTAGCTATAGTGGCCCATTATAGGTGAACTTTCACCTCCCACTAGGTCCTCCCTCACAATAATGTGGGGCTTGGTTGGATTGGTTCTAGAGGTAGAGGCTGTGGAACTGGTTCTATCTCTACAGCCTCTTGAGAATGGTTATGGGCATATCTAAGGCATGTGGTAAACTTTTAGGTTCCCTACTAGTTCTATGTTTGGCATTGAGATAGGATTTGGCATATGATTAGGCAAGGTTACTGGTTCATACTCGACCACTTTCTCTAGCATTAGCTCTAATTCAGTCTATACCTTCCTCACAAGCTCTTGGGCGGCTTGTTTCATTCTCTCTTTCTCCAACACAAGGTAGGGGTATACCTTGAGTTTCTTTGGCGGAAGGTTTTCGTAGCCAAGCAAGAGATCTTGCCAAGGGAGGTAGATTTAGAGCTCTTATCTAATGGTCATGACATTGTTTCCCTTGATCGTGCATTATCTTTACGCATGCTCTTTGAGGTCTTCTTCTTTTGGTCCTATGGTTTCTAGTTCATTGGCCTTGTTAGGTGCTACTATAGCCTTTAGGGCTTATTCTTGTGGATCTTTGGTTGCTTGCTTAAAAGTTAAAGCCTGGGCTTTATTCTTATTAGTGGATTTGGTGGTGGTGGTTGCCATCGATGCCACCCTCATCTTGACTTGTGATGTCATTAAGGGGGACTTTGTGTAAATAATTCCTCCTTGTATGCTTTAATAAGTTAAGGTTCGTCAAAATGGTAGAGCAGATGTTTTTGCCATCGGGGCTATTGTCACTCTATTGGGACAATCCTTATAAGCATGGTTGAATCTACACTTGTAGCATTTTCCTCCATAAGGAACTATGTTAGAATTTGGCACATGATTCAGAGTGCTTAGAGAACTTGGTGTAGGGTCTTTGTGAAGGCACTTCGCAATATGGTGTGGACCTTTGTATCAGAAGTGTTTCATTGATGGATATCGATGACCTACATACCAGGTCCTTGAGGTCTCTTGCTCTTTGTTCCACTATGGCTTTGATAGAAAGGCATAGTCTATGGGTGAAGCCTGCGTAAGATACCTATATGGATCATATTTTTGCTTCTCATTAGGGTTTTTTTGGTCATAAGACTCATAGCACTCTTGTCCATGGTTTTCTATCTCTGCATGTAGAGTCACCAAGTATTGTTATACTCGTGTGGTTCTTGGAGGAACCAGTTTTGTGGTGGTAGTATTAGAGGGGTGGATATGGTAGTTGGAGAAATCTATACGCACACCTTGCCAGTAAGGGGTTTTGATATGTAAGCACTCAAGCTTATGTGCCTACTGCTGCTGATGAGTGACTAGTGAGGTTAGCAAGGCCAATTGGGGAGCATCTGTCATGGTCCTAGAGTCCACCACCCTGTTAGGTTTCCTTGGTACCGACAACGAGTTGCTTCTCATGGCATTGACAATGAGCACAAAAGTGTTGCTACCTCAGCATTATTGGAAACTCTATACTTGTATGATTTCAGTGAGACGAGGACAAATTATGCACCAAACCATATCTCTTTGTGGGAATGGGTGTCATGCTTGAGGTGTGGGATGGGGCTATGTCCTTGCCACTACTAGCCTAAATGGTTTAGTAGATTCTTTGCCAACTTATCCATTGTTATGGGCTACCACACCTTCCAAGAAGGAACTCTAAGCATTCACCTTTGGAAGAAGCAATAGATCACAACCATCGTAGGGAACTTACCAATGCTTTGAGCTCGTGTCCCTTGAGGTCTCCAAGCTCACTTTAAGAAGCTCCAATCCTCCAAGCTTCATCTCCATGTTGCCACTGTAGAGTTTCTCACACCACCACACAAGGCAATCTCTCTCTCTCTCTCTCACTTCTCTACACAAGCATACAAGCATAGAGAAGGCACATGCACTAGAGTACACTCTCACACTCTCTCCCAAAACAAGGCAAGAGCTCTCATAGCACAAAGGGGGATTGTGTCCATTCATTTATGAGAAAATACCTTATATACAATTGGCCCTTATTCACACCCAAGGCCTTAGCCCTAACTAAGGCCTTGGGTGGCCAATATCTCATAATGTTATAACTTTTATAGTTCCTTTTCATGACACTTATTAATGTCCTCAAATGGAGGAGCATAATTGTTAATCTTAACTGGGATTAACATCCCCATGTAGATTCTATCCTTCAAAACTTGTCATCGAGGCCTAAAGACCTGGTCGCCAAACGCATGAAGACGATAGAAGTTGCGGGATGACTGAAGCTTTTTCATGGTTCTTCTGAATGCAGAGTGTGATCTCTAGAACCTGGTGTCTACCATATCTTCAAATGTTACATGCATGTAAGTTGGTAGACACCTGAGATGATGATAGTATAACATCATGCCTCTATCAGTGGCACCTTGGTTCATGGTCGAATAGTAGTTGATCTACATCATATCCATCATATCTCTCTTTGGGCTGGTCAATAAGAACCACAATCAACTTCAAAAACTGGACACTGGCCACAATGGCAGGATCCAAGATGCGACGCCATGCATGTATCCATGTCAGCAATTACTGTCTTTGCTGTCCTATATCTAAAAATATTGTTGGCAAAAATAAAGAAAAGTTGTAGCATATATGGGAATTCTACTGCTTTGCATCATGGAATTCCAATGGCATCCATCTTTATTTTAGTGGCATATATAATGGATCCACTCTCTGTGTAGCCGGAGCACACATGTACTCTCGTGTGACTATATTATGGGATTGCCTTTCTCCACCTACACAGAAGCAGAGCTGATCATGAATGTCACAATCCAGATTTTAAGTAAATCTACCAAGTGAGGGTTAGCCAACTTCGTATGCCTTGCCACATTTGCCCATAAGGTACCTTCCCTAGCTAAGGGCAATAATTCTTCTAACTTCGGCTTTGGTGCTCGGAGAGGATATGGTACATAAGGCTATTTTGTAGATGTAATATCAGAGTAAGCTTCTGGCAGGATCTGCCTGGTAGGTTTAAATTGTGTTATTTGCATTAACACCTTGAACATTAACTTTGGTTTCAACAATGGATTTCCTGCTCTAATGATCCCTCATATTCTGCAGACAAAGACTTAAGAATAGTATCATCAGTAATAAAGGGCTAAAGAGTATCTTGTGGTAGAGTGTGACATACCTCTTGAGTTGGCCGTGGTGGAGATAGGTGGGTGCCAGAAACTCCTCGGGGATGAGAGTGTTAGTGGGAAATTCTAATGGAAGAGAAAGAAGACGGGAAAATATACAATTTGCCTGAGATTTGTCAGTAGGAGGAATACTATGGTATGGATTTAGTAATTTACTTGCTATAGAGGAAAACACAGGATAAGTTGGATGATTAGATGAACTTGGGGTTTCCTTTTGACCCTCTCTGGAACTAGGGGGTGGGTGGGTTGAGCTTCATAAACTCCTGGAGGTCTATGACTTCTGCGAGATATATCAAGATATTCAATGTGTATTTTATCGAAGTTATAGGCAACTATTGTCATCATGGCTTCTAGATGTTTATGTATATAACGATACAGTTTAAGAATACCATATGGATGGTAGAGGGAAGATTCATAGAGGCTTAAGTGTTGATGCGTATTATACACCTCTAGCCACCCATGACTGATATCCATTGATAACTTCTAGCTATAACCTCGTAATTGGCGTTGTACCAGGAATATCATATGGTACAAACATGTCAAGTTTATCGACACTATTGTCCAAGATGTCTGAATTTTATAGCACCCGACACCAACTACGTAGGTTGAACACAATAGGGTGTAATCGATAGAAGAATACATCTTTGGGATTGGTTAGTACTAGGTCCCCCCGGAAGATACCCATAATAATGGTAGGGTCAGCATCACATTCTATATTTTTTCTAATTAGTGGTCAAATCTCCTAGGCTTAAATCTTCAGACATATTTATTTCATATTGAAGTAAAGAGAGAGAGTAAGAGTTTGAGGAGGGGCCCAAGGAGTCACCGGCGATGAACCTATCTCCGAGGCTCGCTCAAGAAGCAAGCACAACTCATTTGTAGGCTCCTGTCTTTCACTTCGCTCTCGGATAGCTAGCTGGTGCTCCAGTTCCTATATCCTTGAGTTTTTAGTTGTTAGAAGATCTAAAATTGTTGTTTCTCTAACCATTCTGGCTGCATCTAATTCTTCAAATCTTTGTGTGGCATCTTCTTGTGCCCTTCTTGTTGATGCTTCCAACTCATGAGATTCTTTGAATTTTTTAAGCCTTTCACCTGCCAATGCTTGGTTGGCTTGGAGTTTCTAAGTAATCTGTAGCATTTCATAATTGTGGGTATTGATCAACTTCTCCATCTCCAAAGATTTTTCATTGATTGTCTCATTCAAGGCCCTTACTTTCTCTACATTTGCTTTGTTTGTTTGTTCCCGTTCTGTTTGAAACTGGAGCACTCTATGATCAAAATCTTTGAGGGATGCGGATATAGCTGTCAAGTTCGTTTTTAGTTCCTCTTCCTTGGCTTGGAATGTACTTTGTACCTCCTGAAGCTTTTGAGCATGGATGCTGACCTGTTCTCTAGTGTGTGTAACTTCTTTTTGAATCTGTTCTTTGGCTTGCTCCACTTGCACCTTTAGTTCTATATTTTCTTTAATTCTTTGTGTTATTATCTGGATGAGGGCTATTATTGCTCTCGAGTACTTGTTATCTTGTTTCTTGCTCTTCAACGGCCTTCAAGCTTTTTAAGGTTACATTTCTATGTGTTGCTACTAAGTGTTCATGGAGTGTCTGAACTTGGTTTGTGGCTTCCTAGACCTATCTCCATAGTGTCGCATTTCTATCTTGAAGCATGTGAGTTGTCAATAGGTAAAAGCACCACACCCTCTGTTCTTGTTCCCAAATGGAGGCACTGGTTGCGACTGCGCCTTCTATTTCTTAGTGTGGTAATTGTAATATTGTCCAGGTCTTCCAAAGTCTTGTTGAGAAAGCACTTATAATTTAGATTATGTAAGAAGGAAGATGGCGGGACGCTTTTTGCATCATCCAACCTTTGGTGTTTTCTTGGGATGGAGCTTCTTCAGTTCTCTTTCTCTTGTCTGCTCCCAATCTTTCTCCAGGGACTTCTATAGGTGCTGAGGTTACCTCTTCATGTCTTTGTTGCCCTTCCTCTTGTAACACCTCTTTTCCTATGGCTTTCTCTTTACCAAACTCACCAGCTGATGCATTCGGATATGATATAATGGAATTTCGAAGTGGGGAGAGGTTTATGAAAATGATTTATGTTGGGCTAGGAGGGGGGGTTTGTTGATGTATTTCCACTGCTGTGCTTATTGGAGTTTCTGATAAACTTAAGCCCTTGGCTTCCTTTTGCTCCACCACTGGAAGTGCCTGATAGGAAGCTATTTCTTGGGCCAGTTTTACTTCTAGGCATTGCGACTCCTCTACGACACCAGGTATAATACCCCGCATCTTCTTGTCAGTTTTCTTTTTTCTACTCTTCTTGAGCTCCTTCATGATTTCCTTTGTGTCTTTTAATAATGCTTTCCCTTCTTGCAACTCTCCAGAGGTGAGTGCTGGTGGTTCTACCTATGTTGCTTGATGTTCCTGTTCTTCATACACTAGATCTGGAGGAATAGGGAGCTGTGCTAAATGATTTAGGACCTTGGTAAGTAAGTAAGGATAGCAAACCTTTGACTGGTGCGCCTTTAAGTAGTTTTCCATCTCCCTATGAATATACCAGGCATAATCATCTTCCTTTACTTCATGCACCTTGGCAATTCTGTTAAGAGGAACCCTGTTATAACGGTCAACTGGTTTTACCTACATAATGAGAGACATGGCTCTGCAAGCTTTCTCTGTCACCTCATCCCTGATATTTTCATATTCAGCCCCGTTGGACTTGTAAGAGCTTTTCTTTAGCATTGCATCTAAAGGCATATTCTCGAAGTTGTGAGAGTGGATCCTTATTGGTGGTGGTAACTGTAAGGCTTCTCGGAGCAATTCCTTTGAGAGTAGGACTTATTCTGTGGTTCCATCTGCTTGGTAACATTCCCTCTCTTAGTGGCCTTGTCATAGGACTTTAGATACTCTGCACACAATTCTAAATTGATGGTATGGGGGAGACACTCTGCCAATCGTCCTCCCGAGGCCTACCTTCTCTAGCTTGTTGTTGACTTTGGATTCTTCCAAGATCTGCAAATGCTCCGGGCTGTGGTACTGCATAGCTACCTTCCCATGGTGGGTAGTATGGACATCCTTGCTAATGATTGATCCATGGAACATTTATGCATACTGTCCCAAATAGCTCAATTTTGGGCCACGTGATGGTCTTTTTCTTCCTGCTTATAGGTGACCCAGTTGCACTAGCTTGTGTGATTGCCGAAATCTCCTCGACTTTCGTTTTAGAGGTTGACATCTGTAATAATGATAAGAAAGTTAGTCATACTGGCTGGTGAGAGCATGTGGTTGTTTTGCCTCTTTTTCTATTCTTTAAAAAAAAATTGAGTGTGTGTGTCTATGTGTTATATTCGATGAGAAGGGTGTTAGTGGGGTGGGCAATAACAAGGTATGAGTCTACAGGCGAAAAGGTGCAAACTGTGAGAGTGTAGGAATTTCGCCCGCCGTGAGATAGCAAGGTTCAAAACCTATGAGATGGCTAAAACTGTGTGATGGTTTAAAATTGTGAGGTAGTTAATCCGTGAGATGGTTTAAAACCATGAGAAAGTTAAAACTGTGAGATGGTTTAAAATCGTGAGATGGTTGAAACCGTGAGGTAGTTAATCCGTGAGATGGTTTAAAATCGTTGTAAGATTCCTCCCTCCAGCTTTTGAGGAGTAAAGATATAAGAACCTCCCCTTCTATTCTTGAAATTATTGCCCTCTCTGAAATAGAAGAAAGATCTTGTTTTACCCTGTTTTGGCCTAGAGAGAGAAAATATCTAGAGAGATATAATCTAACATTGAGATATCTTTGGATATAAAAATCCTCGTAATGTCTAAAATGGATTCCCCTGAAACAGAAGTTCAAAATGAACTTTCCAATGTGCATTAGGAATTAATTGAAAATGGTATAAGGTACCTTAGCCTAAGGGTCTACATTTTTCAGAAATTTTTAGATTATGGTCCAATTAAGGTTTCAATGGGCCAATTGGATTAATCCAAGTGTTGGGATGAGATAAATCCAAAAGAATAAAAGAAAATACCCAAAAATGAGTAAATGCTCACATAAGACGAAGAGTTGACTGAGTACAAGGTTTATTAGTTAAAATTTATGAGATATTACTAAAAAATGAGATATTTTGGAATAATGATGCATTTTTGACACCTTGGTAAGGAGAGGGGGACTCTTGAGGTAGGCGCCTATTTCACATGTGTGGAAGGGTTTTTAATTCAAAAAAATTGTGATATTTTTATCTCTCCTCTCTCTTGAATCAAACCAAATAAAAAAGGGAGCTAAACTGGTCCAAATCTTATCCAAATTGAGTCAAACTGAACCTGAAATATTCTAGAACCCAGTTGGACTTGGTTAGTGGCTTCCGTCATTTGTAAAAAAATATTGGAGCTATACTATGCTAGTATTATATTAAAATAATCATATTTTCTTTTATCCCTTAAATTTTCCTTTCTCTTGGGAGCTTGGAGATCTCTCTCTCTACAACAACTCTTGGAGTTGCTCTTCTCCTCTTGGTGGACCAATTGGTTGGTTGGGGGCTTCACTGCTAATAGAGAATCAAGCCAAACTTGGAGGTAAAATTAATTTTTATGGTTTTTTTCAATTTATCTCAATGACTTTCTTCTTCTCAACCCCTCTCAAGCTTGAGAAGCTTTCTAAATAATTGTTTTAATTTCAATCCAGCTTTCCCTTAAAATCTTAATGCTTAATTAAGAGAAAGGTAATCTTTATGCTTATTTGTAATGCTTTCTTTAAGTAAATCTCTCTCTCTAAAAGAATAGCCATCTCTATGGCTAAATCCCTTGAAAAAGGATGCTTCTCAATGATAGTCTCTTAATTCAAAGCTAAACTCTAGGCTTGATAAGCTAGAGATTAAGAAAATGGTATTTTTATGATTTTGTGTTAGCAAAATAATGGTTATTTCTTTTAGATTATTTATAAGTAGTTAAAAACTAATTTGATTGATTCTAAATGAGAAATAGATTATCCTATCAATTTGGGGAAAGAGAAATAATGGAATGAGCTTAATCTAGTGGGATAATCATAATTAAGTTTATGATTATGGTTAAAATTATGATTTAAATTCATAGTTTGATTTTAAACATAAAAGAGGAACTACTATCATATTTTCATTAGAAGCTTTCACTCTTTTAAGAAAAATTGAGAATTATCAGCTATGGTAAAATTTTCAGAAAATAATACACATCGTATTTTTATGCATGAGGCTGAAAGAGGACTTCCTACCATATTCTAGGATTGGAAATCTTATGCAAAAAGAATGATTTTCATCATATTCATGAGAAATATTTTTTTGTAATTATGCATAATTAATTGATTATGAGAAAAGAGTAAATTTTGGTAAATTTATTTTTATACAAAAAGAGAAATTCCCATGATATTTGAGATCCAAGTAATTAAATGGTAAAAGAGGAATTTTTGGCATAATTCAAATTATGAGTATTTATCAAAAGTAAAATTTTGAGCATTATTAATTTTACTGGAAAATATGGATAGAATTGATTTTTGTAAATCCCATGAATCTTTTGCTCAAAAAGAAGAATATTGAATACATTTCACTTGAGAAATTTGAGAAAGAATATGAAAATATCCATCGAGAAAAAGTACCTTTAACTAGGCCAAGCAATTGAGAAACTTAGAAGTCCCATCAGTATATCGAAAGTAGAAAACGGTACTAGATGTGAATGAGATGTGATGTGATGTAAATGGATGTGGATGTGGATGTGATGAGATGTGGATGGGATGTGATGTGATGTAAATGGATGTTGAGATGTGGATAAGATGTAAATAGATTGGATGTGAATTTGATGAGATGTGAATAAGATGTGATAATATGTGAAAGGATGTGATGTGATGTAAATGGATGAGAATGAGATGTGATGATATGTGAAAGGATGTGATGTGATGTAAATGGATGAGAATGAGATGTGATGATATGTGAAAGGATGTGATGTGATGTAAATGGATGGAAATGAGATGTGATGTGATAGATATGCATGTGATGATATGTGAAAGGATGTGATGTGATGTAAATGGATGCGAATGAGATGTGATGTGATAGATATGCATGTGAATGAATGGATGGATGTGAATGTGAATGAATGGATGGATGTGGATAGATGTGCATGTGAATGAATGGATGGATAGATGTGCATGTGAATGAATGGATAGATGTGGATAGATGTCCAAGTTAATGAATGGATGGATGTGGATAGATGTGAATGTGAATGAATGGATGGATGTGGATGAATGTGATGGATGTGATGGATGTGAATGGGTGTGATGAGATGTGAATGGGTGTGATGAGATATGAATGGATGTGAATGTGATGTGATGATATCTGAATGGATGCGATGAGATGTAATGGATGCGATGAGATGTGAATGGATGTGATGAGATGTGAATGGATATGAATGGATGCGATGAGATGTGAATGGATGTGAATGTGATGTGATGATATCTGAATGGATGCGATGGGATGTGAATAGATGTGAATGTGATGTGATGATATCTGAATGGATGCGATGAGATGTGAATGTGATGTGATGATATCTAAATGGATGTGAATATGATATGATGAGATGTAAATGGATGTGAATATGATGTGCTGAGACGTGAATGGATGAGATGTGATGTGGATGGATGTGATGTGATGAGATGTGGATCTGAATGAATATAAATGAATGTGATGTAATATGAATGGATGGATGAGATGTAAGGTGGATGAATGTGATGTGATGTGGATCTAGGTAGATGTGAATGGATGAGATGTGATGTGAATGGATGTGATGTGGATCGGGGTAGATGTGAATGGATGAGATGTGATGGGAATGGATGTGATGTGATGTGATGTGATAAGGATATGGGTAGATGTGAATGGATGAGATGTGATGAGGATAGATGTGGATAGATGTGATGAGATGTAATATGATGTGATTGGATGAGAATGGATGAAGACGATGGGAATGCATATGACTGGATGAAGACGATGGGAATGCATATGACTGGATGTCGAATAAGCAATGTGAATTGATGTAGAAGAATGTGGAATAACAAGAAATGATGTGGAACAATGTGAAAAGATGAG
Organism: Cibotium barometz; assembly: GCF_041138505.1. NCBI lineage: Eukaryota > Viridiplantae > Streptophyta > Polypodiopsida > Cyatheales > Cibotiaceae > Cibotium > Cibotium barometz. The sequence continues at coordinate 29,837,311 of NC_141046.1, forward strand.
AGTTCGTTTTAGAAACTGAATTTATGACCTGTTTTTAAATGACTGTTTTATGTCAAGAATGCTGGGGAAGCATTTTGACCATCTTGTGAATGAGGTCGTAGAGACTTAAGTGATAAAGTTGCAACAGCTGACGGAGAGTCAACGGAGGACGTCTCGTGTAGCAAGGTCAGCCGAGGTCTTGACCAACCTTGGTTCAATTTAAATGGTGAGCTTCCAGTACGGTGGATGAGGAACCAAGGAAGCGGCCTTTGAGTGAAGCGCTATGTGACCTGCAAAGGAGCCTAGAGGATGCTGACCATACGGTGCTCGGGCTCTAGGTCGCTGAAGATACCCATGCGTGCATCGAGGAAGAATGGAACAAGGAGTCATTCAATTGGTGACTAGCGAAGCAGACTGGGTAGTCCAATTTGAACTCACCAGGTTGTACCAATACGCATCCTATGGCAAAGTTCGATGCATTGATGTGTACATACAATATAAGATCCCAGTTGGGTGGTCTTAGAATTGGTGCACTGGCCAATGCTTGCTTCAATTTATCATATGCTTCTTGGCATTCTTCAGTCCATTCAAAGACAATGAGTAGCCTATATAATGGTCTGGCAATTTCAGCATAAAATACAATGAAGTGGTGATAATACCCAACGTGGCCCATAAACCTCTGTACACCTTTGTAATTAGTGGGCGGGGACAGTTTCGAGATCAATTTGACTTTGTTTTCATCTGTGGAGATATCGTTCTTAGAGACAATGTGTCCCAAGATCACACCATGTTTGACCCAAAATTGGCATTTCAAATCGGTTAAGGATATACGATACAATCGATATCACTCAAACACCTTTATCAAGCAAGCCAAATGGTCTGACCATCGTGAGTGTGCACACAGATAATCAATGAATACCTCCAACCACCTTTGCAAAAGTAGTCTTTGAAGGCTATGCACATCAATCGTTGGAATGTTGCTGGGGCATTGGTGAGACCAAAAGACATAAATGTGTAAGCAAAAGTCCCCCACATTGTATTGAAGGATGTTTTATGCTACTCTTCAGGTGCTATAGACATCTGATTATAACTTGAAAATTTGTCTAAGAAGCTGTAAGCTTCCTCACCAGCTACTCTTTCCAAAACGTGTTCCGTATAAGGCAGTGGGTAATGGTCCTTCCTAGTAGCTGCATTGACCTTTTTAAGATTGACATAGACCCTAAGTTTCCCATTTTTCTTTAGCGCTAACATGATTGTTGGTGATAGATAATTGGTGTGTTCTATCTCGTAGTAGATGAAATCCACAGCCATGAGTTTATTAATTTCCTCCTTTACAATTGCTACACATTTAGTATTCATTTGGTATGATTTTTGCCTGTTTACCTTGATCCTTCCATGATTGGGATCGTGTGTTGTACCACTTCAGGTGGTACACCCTTCATCTCTTTTTTGTAGTTCCAGGCGAAACAATCCTTAAACTCCTTATTAGGGAGAGCAACAAGTTCCTTTTCCTCAGCTGGAGTCAAGTCCTTAGCGATATAAACAAGTTTGGTTTCCTCCCTTAGCTTTGCAATATCAATTTCCTTGACCTCAGTTGTTGGGACATCATATGATGTGGATAAACCATCTTCTTTAACTCTTTTGACCATCAATTGGACCACTTTTCGTTCGTCAATTGTGTATGTCTTGAAATGGTCTGGCACTGAGAGTAGGTCTGGTTTATCCTCATCCTCTCTTTTTGTTTGAGTCATCACCTTCTTAGCCTCGCGTGCTTGGCTTCCGCTGTAAGGCTTTGTTTCATTTTTGCCACCCAGCTTTTGTAAGCTTAGGTGTTTTCGGTTCTTGAAGGGTGACTTCCTCCTTGTGTTTTCCTTCAAGGGATATCTTGCTCAACTCCTCACCCCAATTCTTAGAAAACTCATCGTGTACCTTAGTAGCTTCGAGGTATCTTAGCCACTAGCTTTCTTATTGTAAGATTCCTCCCCATCTCCTCAAGATGTCCAATTTCTTCCCCTGTAATCAATTCCCTTTTCAGAATAATAAAAAATCTTGTTTCTACCTGTTTTGGCCTAGAGAGAGAAAATGTTCTAGAGAGAGATAATTCAGTTTTTAGATATCTTTGGATGGAAAAATATCCCTTCTCATTAAAATAAATTCCCTCAAAATAGAAGGTTAAAAAGAAATTCCTAAGGTGTATTAGAAATAAATTATACTATGCACAAAAGACCTTAACCCCTAAGGGTCCAGATTTTTTAAAAATTTTGGATTAAGGTTCTGATGGACCAATAAGATTAATCCAAATGTAGGGAGGAGATAAATTGAAGAATAAAAAAGAAGCCCACAAAAATGAGTAAATGCTCACATAAGATGAAGAGTGGACCAAGAACCAAAGAAATCAATTAAAAAATTGAATTTTGACACCTCAGAGTGGGGATCTCCCCTCATGAAGGAGGTGCATTTTTTCTCATCATTACTCTCAATTTTAAATCAATTAATTGAGATATTTAATCTCTCCTCTCTTCTATTTCAAGTCTAGTTCCCAAAAAGTAAGCTGAGCTGACCCAAAAATGGTAAAAAATTGACCAAACTGATCTGGAAAATTCTAGAATCAGTTTGCTTGGTTTGAGGCTCACTTTTTCCTATAAATAAAAGCCTCCCCCTTTGTAAAAGCTTAATGGTGTTTACTCTACTCCTGCCCCCTAAGCCATTTACATTGAATTTCTTGATAATTCAATTGTTTTTGGCCTAATCCTCTCCAAAGTAATTGGTGGCCATTCTTGCTTCAAACAAGAGTAGAACCCTCAATCCCTCAAGCCAAAGGAAAGCTTACAACTCCATGTAAGCTAAATTTTCTTACTTTTTTAATTTTAAATCTATGGTTTTCTTAATTTTCATGTTTTACTGTTGGGTTGAAGTAAATTCAAATGCTATGCCTTGATGAAAAGGCCACACCCTTCTCTTCTTTACATTCCAGCCTTTCTTTATCCTAGAATGATTAACAAAAAGATTAATTAAACTTTTCTTATTGTTAATCTCTTGAATTTTGAAAATTGTGTAGGTGAGAGTCCTATAAATCTAATTTGGGTTTAAGTCAAATAAAAGAATGTAAAAATGAGAAATGGTCAGCCATACAAAGAAGGTTATGGTAAAATTTTTGAGAATTTTGTGGAAAAGAAAGTTTGTTTTTATGTTATTCCAAAAGAGTAATTCCCACCGTTTGTGCGTTCTAAAAGAAATATTCCATGTACATATTCACCTATGAATATGCATGGATATCACTGACATTAATTATTAAAATTGATTTATATGCATAGAAAGATGCATAATGGAATTTTTTTATTATAAAAGTGTTATTTTTATTAAATTTAATTTCTATGCATAGAAAGATGCATAATGGAAATTTGTTTATTATAAAAGTGTTATTTTTATTAAATTTAATCTCTATGCATAGAAAGATGCATAATGGAAATTTTTTTATTATAAAAGTGTTATTTTCATTAAATTTAATCTCTATGCATAGAAAGATTTATATTTTTTTAATTATAAAAGTGTTATTTTCATTAAATTTAATTTCTATGCATAGAAAGATGCAGAATGGAGTGTTATTCTCATTAAAATTGATTTTTATGCATAGAAAGATGCATAAAGGAAATTTTGTTATAAAAGCGTTATTCTTGTAAAAATTGATTTTTGTGCATAAATAGATGCATAAAGAAATTCTTTTTATTTTAAAAGTGTTACTCCTATTAAAATTAATTTTATGCATAAAAGGATTTTCTTTTATAAAAGTGTTATTCCCATTAAAGTTGATTTTTATGTATAAATAGATGCATAAAGAATTTTTATATCAAAATTAGAATTCTCTTGAAGTTTATGTTTAAATTCTATGAGAAATTGATAAATGAAATACTATGAGGAGAGAGTAAATTCTATCATTTTATATTCACACGGTTTGTAAAAAGAAAATTCAAGAAATCTATCGAAGTTGAAATATTCAGATAAATGATTAATTTATTCCTCATTGGAATTCGTAACTAATTTAGAAATCAGTTAAGTGAATATTTAAAGAATGAAATTCAGTAATTTAGTAACTGAATTATCAAACCTTTTCGAGAGAAAGATAGTTCAGGAAAAATCTTATCAGACTCGAACCTTGAATCAGATTATGACCAAGACCAAACTCTTCGTCAGACTATGACTAAGACTCGAACCTTGAATCAGACTATGACCAAGACCAAACTCTTCGCATCAGTTTTGAGAAAAGAAGATGTGACTAGTTCAGGAAAATACACTCAAATCTCCCGCCAAATCTAAAACTAAGTTTGAGACCCTTTAAATTGATCTGCGTGCATGGAGGGGGCAGAGGGGTCTCACAGCTAGTATCAGAGCGCTGTTGTAAACTTATGAAATAGCAACAGAAATTGCCTAAAATTTTACAGTAAATCTGAGAAATAATGTTTTCACTTGCTAAGATTATGTTTGAAATGAATTCATAAATTGAAAACTCATAAGTTGAACTGGATCTTTAGATGGATACCCCAAATCTGTCTAGCATTCTTGGACTCTCCCAAAGTCAAGATATGATCGCCTTTGCCTTCGAAAATCTCATCAACTCCGCTACAACAACCCGAGAAAGCAGAGTGAGACTCGCTCGTCACTTTGAGGATCTATACTTTCCTGATCCAGTAGAGTAACATCAGCATATGTGCTTCTCTGGAGGGCGAAGTATTAACGTCAATACCAATCAATCTCAGAGACTCAGATAGAATATCTCGCTAGCCATGATCTTGATAAGGTAGGAGTTATTCATTATGTCCAACTCTATAATCATTCATCCCGAAATTTTAGAATTTCTTGTTGTATTTTTAGACTTCTTAGCCGCTTTATTCCTAGGAGTAGAATTATAGCACCATTATCAATGATGAATCATGTATATCATAGCATGTCTCCATCGTAGTATCGCCTTTTTATGCGTATGTGATTGAGGCAGTGACTTTTGGAGCCGAGACGCTCTATGTATATATCAAAAACTTTTGATAATAAATGATGTTTTGCAAAAGATTCCAAATTGTTTTTGTGGTTGTGAATATTGGTTAATCAAATTATCAGAGTGAATCTTGTTTTCAATAATTATGATGGAATATTTATTTGTTTAAGAAATAAATCTCAAAAATTAAATAGTCATAAATTTGATGACAAAGTTAAGTTGACAAAAATCTCATTTTGTCAAAATCATGAGGCGTGCGGCCCGTGGTAGGCAACTAGATCCTCTTATATCGATGATGAAGAGTTAGATCTGGATGTTCGTAAAGCCCTACACGGATCCCAACCTAGGGTGAAGGGGAACAGTTAGGAGAAGTAGTGGAGAAATAGATCGAGGCAATGGAAGAGTATTTTGATGTAGCCGGTTATAATGAGAGGAGCAAGATGGCTCTCGCCAGATTGAAAATTGTGGAAACGGCTAGGGTCGCATGGAGGAACCATTGCAAGACAAACTGTCTCAACCAAAATACCCAAACTTGGTCAGATCTTAAGGCTTACCTCAGGAAGAGGTTTTGTCCTCCGGGCTTCCTGGAATCCAAAATGAATGAGTTCTTGGAATTGAAGTAGGATAGCCGAAAAATTGAAGAATACCATCAGGCATTTGCCCTTCTCCTCAAATATTCTCCACTTTTGGATGAAGAGTAGCTGATGGCCAGATTCATTCAAGGGATGAATGAGCCATTGGACACTTTAGTGAAAAATGCCAAACCAGTCTCAATGGCAGAAGCTATTAGAATGGCAAAGGACTTTGCCAAGGCATTTGTTGTTAAGGTCCCGCCGAGGCCTGTACACCCTCAAACTTTAAAAGGTTCCAAACCCACCCTGGGAAGTGCTTCAAACTTTCCTCCCCCAAAGAGGCAGCAAGGCGCTAATCAGAATCAAGATGCTGGGAGATTCAGAAGTGAAGGAAGACCCTTCCCTCTCAGAACACTTTCTCAGGAGCCCCACCTTTTTCAAGGATTCAGAGGGCTGAGCTTAGAAGTGAGAATAGGTGTTTTGGGTGTCAGGGTTTTGGTCACCAACTTAAAGACTGCCCAATTCCTGCCATGTCAAGAGGACAGGGAAGTCAAGGACCCAGAGTGCAGAGACCAACCCCTTCGTATCAGTCTCGCCAAAATCAGGGCAATCCCAGGAGGGACTCCAGCTCAGCCATCTGCCTCTATTCAGAGTAATCTTAGAACTCCCTCCCAGAACTGGGGTAACCAAAGAGAAAGAGTTGCGCCCCAGTCTGCAGCAGCCAGAGCAGTTATGATAGCAGAAGTAGTGGAAGAGGAAAGAGGTCAGATTTATGCCGCAATTGAAAACCAAGGGCCAAATCATCAATTCTTTGTCATCCATACTCCAGCTGAGTATAAGGGTAAGCCATTTAAGCTTTTGATTGATTCAAGCAGTAGTCATTCGTTTATTTCCCCAGGATGCTTGCGTAAGCTAGTCTTAGAACAGAAATCAGGGAATCCTATGCAAGTTGAATTGGCCAGTGGGAAGATTCTTTTCACTCGTCATGAGACAGATCGTATTTGGTTTAATCTAGATGGGAATGTAACTGACTGCCAGTTTAGAGTCTTACCTTTGGGAGTTTTTGACGGAATCCTTGGAATGGATTGGCTCCACAAAAATGAAGCTAACATTTACTATCACAATGGAGCCATTTCCTTCCGTGACCTTCACGGGAACAAAGTTCAAGGAACCGAAATTTCAGGATCCCCAGATCTGCAATTAGTAAAAGCTTCTAGGTTACTAAAAGGACTTAGAAAGAAGCAAATCATTTATGTTGTCAAAATGAATCTGGTAGACACAAAGTTAAAGGCTAAAGAACCAGAATGGTTAAGGAAGTATGATGATTTATTCCCAGCAGAGCTAACTGAGATGTCTCCGATTCGGGAAGTAGATCACGTGATAGAATTGACCCCCGGAGCTCATCCAGTAGCCCAACGCAGATACAAAATGCCAGTCCCTGACATTGAACTCAAGGAATAGCTTAGGCAGCTTTTAGAACAAGGGTTTGTAAGACCCAGTGTTTCACCGTGGGGAGCGCCAGTTCTCTTTCAGAAAAAGAAGGATGGAATGTTAAGGCTCTGTGTATATTAGAGGTCTCAATCAGCTGATAGTTAAGAATAAGTATCCTATCCCCAGAATTGATGAGCTTCTGGACAAGCTAAATGGGGCCCAGATCTTCACAAAGATAGATCTCAAATCAAGATATTACCAGATCAGGATTAATGATCAAGATATCCCAAAGACAGCCATCAATACTCGCCTATGGGCACTATGAATTTATAGTTATGCCGTTTAGATTGACAAATGCCCCAGCTACACTCAATCGCCTAATGCAGGACATTCTCAGAGAATACTTGGATGATTTTATTCTTGTTTTCTTTGATGATATTCTGATTTACTCAAAGAATGCAGCTGACCATGAAGCTCACGTCCGTAAAGTTCTTGAGGCACCAACTCTTTGTAAAAAAGAGCAAATGCACTTTCTCTACCGACCATGTTGAATACTTGGGCTTCTTGGTATCCAAAGATGGAATTTCTCCAGATTTCGCAAAAGTCCAAGCAGTCATAGATTAGCCTGAACCAAAGACAGTGAAAGAAGTCAAGGGATTCTTGGGATTAACTGGTTGGTATAGAATTTTTATACCTAAGTATGCTCTCATAGCTTCCCCCCTCACTAATCTTCTCAAGAAGAATACCCCTTTTTAATGGTCTACCAGGTGTCAGAGCGCCTTTGATAAGCTGAAGACCACCTTGGTAACCAATCCCGTTCTGAAGTTGCTAGATTTCTCTCTACCCTTTGAGGTAGTAAAACTGATGCTAGTGGTTTTGCCCTGGGAGGTGCGCTCATGCGCAAGAAGGTCATGTAGTGGCCTATGAATCCTGAAAACTTAGAACGCATAAGAGAAATTATGTTGTCCATGACCTGGAGCTACTTTCTGAAGTTGTGGGGAGACATTACCTACTGGGTCAAAGATTCACTTTGACAAATCATCAGAGCTTAAAGTGGATCTTTACTGAAGGATCTCAACATGCACCAAAGAAGGTGGATGCAGACCCTGCAGGAATTTGATTTTGAAATCAAGTATCGCCCAGGCAAAGAAAATGTGGTAGCAGATGCCCTCAGTAGAAAAGCCTCCTTGCTTGCAATCACAGTGGTGTCAAATCCATTGATTAATGAAGCAAGAGAGAAGATCATGCAGCAGGATAGATTCTTTGGCCCTATTGCTACCCTACTTATGCAGGAAACCAAAACTCCTCATCAGGAGTTGAACCAAGTTCAAGGGTACAGCCTGGATGAAGGAATTACGTATTATAATAGCAGGCTATGCATTCCAAATGATGAGGGAACTAAGGGTCAAACTTTGAATGAAGCCCATGATAGCCTTATAGCAGGACATCCAGGTTTCATCAAGACCTACATGTCTGTAAAGAAAAGCTTCTTTTAGCCTGGACTAAAAAAGGATGTACTTAATCATGTACGTCAATGCTTGATATGTCAGAAAGTCAAAGCCGAGAGAGTAAAAATGCCTGGGAAGTTACATCCATTAGACATCCCCCCCAGATGAAGTGGTATCAGTATGGATTTTATTACTGGACTACCTTCAGTGTAATCAGGTTACAACTTCATCTTCGTGGTAGTTGACAGACTAACCAAAGTTGCCCATCTGCTGATTTGAGTAAAAGAAACCTACACTGCAGTGGATGTGGCCAGAGTGTTTCTGTTAGATATCCGTAACGCCACTACGGGCGTTACCACGAGAGGGGACGGCCTCTGGCTCACCACCCAGTCATAGAAGAAGAATGAGGATTGCCCCTCATCCCCCACCAGGCTATATAGTATGTGGCCTGTCGTCCACACTAGCCTGGCCGCCGCCCATGACTCCGTATGGGCGTCCTCTCCCACTGAACCCTGGATATGGCCATCCAGTCTGCCGTCGGTTCACAGGTGTTACAGCCTACGTGACATTACCCCCCCTTAAGAAGAGTTTTCGTCCTCGAAAACAAACTGGGAAAACCTTTTGGAAATTGCACTACGGCGTTCCCAAGTAGCTACCTTCTCATCCCTATCTGTCCATTTAACAAGTACCTCCTGGTACACTTTATGTCGAGTTTGTCTGTCACGATACTGTAGAATCTTTTCAAGTTCATGTGGTATCTTTGGTGGCTCTATCAAGTCCACCAAAATCTCTGGAGAAACTGCGTTCTCTAACCCGTGAACTGATTTCTTCAGTTTATTGACATGGAAGACAGGATGGACTTGAGAACTCTCCGGTAACTCAAGTTTATATGCTACGTCCCCAATCTTATTAAGGATTTTAAAAGGACCACAATATCTCGGAGAAAGTTTATTACACTTTCTCATTTTCATGGTTTCTGGCTGCGCAGGAACCTTGAGGAATACAAAGTCACCTTCTACAAAGGTCACCTTTCTACGTCCTTTATCCGCATAAGTTTTAGCGCGATCCTGAGCGCTACGAATGCTCTCACGTGCGGCTCTGAGCATATCATTCATATCTTCAAGGAAATCCTTGACAGATTGAATCTTCTCCTTTTCTAGGCCTACAGCCATTGGAGATCTCGGCTGGAATCCATACATTAACATGAATGGTGTAAATCCAGACCGCTGAATGCTTGGAGCTGTTATAAGCAAACTCCAATATGGGAAAATATTCTTTCCAATTTGATTGCTTCTTACTTACATAAGAACGCAACATATCCTCGAGTATTTGGTTAACCCTTTCTGTTTGACCATCCGCCGTACTCATACTCAGAGTAGTATCCAGCTTTTTGAAGACTTCCCTCCAAAAGTGGCTGTTGAACTTTCTATCTCTATCTGACACTATATCTGCGGGCAAGCCATATAGCTTGTAGAGATGTTCAATAAAGAGTTTTGCCAACTCTGGCATTTTTACCATTTTCTTGGTCGCAATAAATTTTGCCATCTTGGTTAACCTATCCACCACCACCTAGACCGAGTCATTCCCTCGACTTGTCGTGGGTAAACCGGTGATGAAATCCATGGAAATGCTTTCCCATTTCCCTTGAGGAATGCTTAAAGGATGGAGCAAGCCCCCAACCTTTAGCCTTTCATGTTTATTGACCTGACACTTATTGCATTGTAGCACATAAGTCTGGACGTCCTTGAACAAACTAGGCCAATAAAATTGTCGTTTGACTAGTGCATAGGTCTTTTGTATCTCGGGATGACCAGCACTTGGACTATCGTGACTTTTTCTAAGAATGCATGCTCGAAAGTCACCAATAGTTGGTACACACACCCTACCCTTGTAGAGTAAGTACCCCTCATCAATGGAGTAGTTAGCATACTTCTCCCCCCGACGAAGTTTAGCATCATCCTTTGAAACCGTGTCGGAAAACAAAGGTGATGAAGGGCCTACGTCTGAGCTCTCCCGCTCAAAACTATACCCCGAAGACTCGGCTAGCCTCTCCGGACTAACTCTCGCCTTGCTACCCGCCGCACCTACGGCCAATCTCTCCGAACTAGCATTACGCCGACGAGGAAGGTGGGCGCGGCTGTGATAAAGTGCGTACGCGTACAGCGCGCCAGACCTCTGTAAAGACAGGATCATGCTCACACAAGCCACGGAGTGATTCCAAGAACTCATTCTTGAAAATCGTAAAGCTTAACTCATTAATTTGTGGCATGCAGCTAAGCGCATCCGCCACAACATTATATTTACCCCTTTGGTAGCGAATCTAAAGGTCAAACTCCTGTAGGAGCTCCGCCCACCGAGCTTTCCGACCTTTCAACTTGTTTTGACCCGAAAGCCATGTCAGGCTTTCGTGATCCGTACGTACTTCAAAAGTGGCACCATATAAATAGTGTCTCCACTTTTAAGTGCATGTACGATGGCCAATAACTCCCGCTCGTAAGCCGAGTAGTTACGCTGAGCCCTATCTAATTTCTTGCTCTCAAATGCAATAGGGCGTCCCCTTTGCAAAAGCACAGCTCCGATGGCCTCACCACTAGCATCTGTCTCCAAGACAAACGGTTCAGTAGGGTCAACTATAGTCAAAACAGGTGCAGCTGCTATGGCTACCTTAAGTTTTTCGAAGCTTCTTTTGTTGGTTTCCCTCCCAACATATATTGTTTGTTTTTGTGCGTAATTGATCCATCAACGGGACTGCGATCTTTGCATAGTCCTTTACATACTATCGGTAAAACCTCGACATGCCAAGAAAAATCTTCAGTTCTTCGAGATTTTTTGGGGCTAGCCACTTGAGAATAGCTTCCACTTTCTCAGGTTCCATCCGCGTACCATGGGCGGATATATTGTGGCCCAAATAGTGAATTTCTCTTCAAAAAATTCACATTTTCTCTCCTTCGCAAATAGCTTGTGTTGTCGCAATAACTGGAACACTAATCGCAAATGTGCCAAGTGTTCTTTACGTGTTTTGCTGTAACAAGAATATCATCTAGGAAAATTACTACGAATTTTCCTAAGTATGGACGTAAAACACTGTCCATCAGTGTCATAAAAGTTGCTGGAGCATTGGTTAGCCCAAACGGCATAACCAAAAACTCAAAGTGACCGAATCGTGTCGTCCTGAATGCTATCTTCGCAACATCCTCGATTTTAATTCTAACTTGATGATACCCAGATCTCAGGTCTATCTTAGAGAAATATTTCGACCCATAGAGTTGATCAAACAACTCGTCCATATGTGGCATAGGGTACTTATTCTTCTATGCACATGCGCATAGAACCGTCTTTCTTCTTTACCAGAAGAATCGATGATGCCCAAGGACTCGAACTAGGGCAAATAAACCCTTTCTCTAAGTATTCGGTCAACTGCTTTTCCACCTCCTGTGCCTCGGAGTGGCTCAACCTATAAGTAGGATTGCTTATTGGTTTGGACCCAAGCATAACTTCGATGCCATGGTCTACTTCCCTTGATGGTGGTAAACCATCTGGAAGCTCTGTAGGAAAGACATCTTGAAATTCCTGCAATAAACTTTTCAAAGCATCTACGTACTTTGTTTTTAGAGTCTCTTTTGCCTTGGACTTTGTTGTTTCATCATCACATGCATGCCAAACAGGGTTTTCAGAAAACAGTGGGTCTCTTCCAAGGCTTTGTTTTCCATGTTTGTCTACGCAAACATTACTTTCAGTTTCAGCTACTACGGAAACAGAATTTACAAGAGGGTAACAAGCGTATACTTGTGCTACTTGGCCGCGGACCGCATGGCATAACTTGAGCGATGATATAAGTGGTGAAAAGGGAACACTACGGTCTCCCTGTAGGGTGATGATATTACCCCCAGACTCAAACTGTAATAATGTGTTGTGTAAATAACTCCGAACTAGGCTAGGACCGAGGCTATAGGACCGAGGCTATACAGCCACTCCTTGCCTAAGTCAACATCTGCTCTAGCCAAATGCATGACCTGGAAGTCAAGCACAGCCTCATAGTCCTGCATGATCAAAGGGACTCCCAAGACCACGGTATTCCATACCTTTTTATCATAACCATTGGCCAAACCAACGGTATCACTTGCGGTCTCTTTTAATTTCAACTTCTTGACCAATGAATAGTTCAAAAATTTATGGCTAGCCCCATCGTCTATAAAGACAGTGACTCTACGGCCACCTATGGTGCCATACATGCGCACCATGTCATGCGGACCAACACTAGGCTGCCACATAGCTGGTGTCACTGATGAACAAGCGTGACGCTCGTCACAATGACTCACCGTAACCTCTCTGAACTCTCCGACACTGAGAGGTAGTGTCTGCACCGTGTGCAACTGCCTAGAGGATTTACCATCGCTCTTAGGTGCCTTGCCACTAGTGCTTGCTTTTAACTTTGGGCAATCAGCCTTGTTGTGCCGCACTTCATTGCAGTTGAAGCAATGATTTTCCTTTTGTGCTTGCAAATACTGCTCCTTTTTGTGGGTTTTAGAACTTCGTTTTTTCTTGAAGGGCCTCCCCTCCGTCCTCTCCCCTGATTTTTCACTACGAAAACCCTTTCTTTTAAACCCCCGACTCCTTTTTTTCTTTATCAACTGATCTCCCTGCCCCATCTCGCGCACCACGACGCTTGATGTCATCATAGATTTGCGCATACTTGATGGCCTGAGAGAGGTCCTTAGGCTGCAAGGGCTCTACATACTCAAGATAATCATTTGTTAGGCCTCGTTTGAAGCCCTTCAATGTTTGGAATGCATCGATTCCCTTCAACTTGAGTATGAGCTCTCTGTAGTCGGGTGAGGGTCTTGTGTTCTATCGAACACTTGTCCCACGCATCCCAACTTCTCTCTTCTTCATTGCCTAGCAAAAACTCCTTTCGAAACATTGTTTCAAAAGCTGCCCAAGTGGTAGGGCGAGTGGTAAGACTCATCCACCACTTGTTTGCCTTGCCAGACAATAAGAAACTAGCCTCTACGGGCTACACATGACTAGGCTGCTTACGTAGCTCATGAATGTCTGACCATTTCGCTAAGAACATATTAACAGAATCCTTGTTACGCTCTCGTTCCTCGTCGCCGCCAAAACTAGGCAACTTAAAATCTTTAAGTAACGCCGAGGCTGCCTCTACGGGTGACCTCGCAGGCACTGCGGCCTGTCCTCCTAGGACCACGGGTGAGGCTGCGCTGACGCGTGTCGTAGGCGGGCGAGGAAGAGGAGAAGATGTCGAAATAGCGGACAACACGTCTAGGCGTGTGGAGATGTCCTGCAACATCGTGAGACAACATCATCCTGGACCCTCTGTAAGGTCGTCAATTGCATGTTAACATATCTAAACATCCCACTAGAGCGCTCTGTCTCCGTGAGGATGTCGGCAGGGTCAGTAAAGTGCTGTTCAAAGTCGTGGTCTGCCAAGAGGTCATCGTCCCCCTCTCGGCGACGTCAGTGTCCATATAATCCAGCTCATCGACCGGAGCGGGGTCAGCTAGGTTGTAAGATTCCTCCCCCAACCCCTTTTTGATGTCTAGCATATTCCCCTGTAATCAATTCCTTTTCTGAAATATAAGAGATCTTGTTTGTGGCTGTTTTAATCTAGAGAGAGAAAATATTCTAGAGAGAGAATATTCAGATTTTGAATATTTTTGGATAAAAAAATATCTCACCTTATTAAAATGAATCCCCCTGAAACAGAAATTCAGAAAGAATTTTCCAATGTGCAATTGGAATTAATTGGAAATAGATATAAAGAACCTTAGTCTAAGGGTCTAGATTTTTAGAAATTTTTGGATTATGGTCCAATTAAGGTTCCTATGGGCCAATAGCATCAATCCATATGTAGGGAGGAGATAAATCCAATTTCAAAAAGAAGATACCCAAAAATGAGTAAATGCTCACATAAGATGAAGAGTTGAAAATGTACAAGGTTTATTAGTAAAAAACTATGAGCAATAAAATTTTGACACATATGTAAGGAAGGGGAGTTCTTTAAAGAAGGTGCATATTTTACATAAGATGAAGAGTTGAAAATGTACAAGGTTTATTAGTAAAAAACTATGAGCAATAAAATTTTGACACATATGTAAGGAAGGGGAGTTCTTTAAAGAAGGTGCATATTTGACATAAGATGAAGAGTTGAAAATGTACAAGGTTTATTAGTAAAAAAACTATGAGCAATAAAATTTTGACACATATATAAGGAAGGGGAGTTCTTTAAAGAAGGTGCATATTTCACATAAGATGAAGAGTTGAAAATGTACAAGGTTTATTAGTAAAAAAACTATGAGCAATAAAATTCTGACACATATATAAGGAAGGGGAGTTCTTTAAAGGAGGTGCATAATTCACATGCTTGAATGAGTTTTAAACTAAAAAATAATGTGATATTTTTATCTCTCATCTCTCTTGAACCAAACCAAATCAAAATGGAACCAAATCGAATCAAAAAGTAACCAAACTAGGTCCAAATCTAGTCCAAATTCAACCAAACTGACTTGGAAAATTCTAGAATCAGTTTGTTTGGTTAGAAGCTCAATTTTTCCTATAAATAGAAGCCTTCCCTTGTTGAAAAAAATATAGTGTCTTATGCATTGTTACTCTACTCCGCCTAAGCCAAGAACTGTGAATTCTTTAATAATTCACTAGTTTTTGATACTTCTCTCTTTCTTCAATCCCCATTGGTGGCTCCATCAACATACTAAACCAATTGATTGGTTGGGGGCCTCTACCGTGAATAAAGAATCAAGCAAATTATAAGATAAGTATAGTGAATTTTGATCTTTTCTATAATTTCTCAATGATTCTCTCTTCTCAACCCCTCTCAAGCTTGAGAAGCTTAATTGGTATGGTTTTTGAAATGCTATTGAAGTTAATTAATTAATGATAGTAAAGAATTACATAAAATTCTATTTATATTTAATTCTAAAGATCTTTCTCTCTCTCACATAAGAAATGGTCATACTCATGACCCTTTTCAATCCAAATGAAGCTTTTCATAAGGCTTTTCCTTAATCCAAGATTAAGCTATGCTTAAGGCCAAATTAATGGCTTTTTTCTATGCTTTTAGTTTATGTATATTGATGATTCAACCCATTATGGATTGATGATCCAATTAGAGACCATTCTAATTATTTCCTTAATGATAAGCCTTATCCCTTAGAAAAAATTGAGATTTATCAGTCATAGTAGTGGAGCTATGGCAAAATTTTTATAGAAATTACGCATAAAATAATTTCATTCAAAGCATAAAAAAAGAACTTCCTACCATATTCTAGGAACTATCATCCTAGATTAATTAAAAGAATTTTATCGTAATCATGGAGATGTGGAGGTATGCATGTAGATGTAGATGCATAGATATGGATGTGAATGGAGATGTGGATGTATGCATGTAGATGTAGATGTATAGATGGGGATGTGAATGGAGACGTGGATGTATGTATGTAGATGTAGATGTATAGATGGGGATGTGAATAGAGATGTGGATGTATGCATGTAGATGTATAGATGTGGAGGTGAATCGAGATGTGGATATATGCATGTAGAAGTAGATGTATAGATAAGGATGTAAATGGAGATGTGGATGGATGCATGTAGATGTAGATGTATAGATATAGATGTGAATGGAGATGTAGATGTATGCATGTAGATGTAGATGTGGGGAGATGTAGATGTATAGATATAGATGTGAATGGAGATGTGGATGTATGCATGTAGATGTAGATGTATGCATGGAGATGTAGATGTATAGATGGGGATGTGAATGGAAATGTGGATGTATGCATATAGATGTATAGATGGAGATGTGGATGTATGCATGTAGATGTATAGATGTGGAGGTGAATGGAGATGTGGATGTATGCATGTAGAAGTAGATGTATAGATGTGGATGTGAATGGAGGTGGATGTATGCATGTAGATGTATAGATGTGGATGTGAATGGAGATGTGGATGTATGCATGTAGATGTAGATGTATAGATGGGGATGTGAATGGAGATGTGGATGTATGGATGTAGATGTATAGATGTGGATGTGAATGGAGTTGTGGATGTATGCATGTAGATGTAGATGTATAGACGTATAGATGTAGATGTATAGATGTGGATGTGAATGTGGAGGTGGATGTATGCATGTAGATGTAAATGTATGGATGTGAATGTGAATGTGGATGTGGATGTATGCATGGAGTTGTGGATGTATGCATGTAGATATGAATGTATGCATGTAGATGTGGATGTAGGGATGTGAATGTGGATATGGAATGTGGAATAAGTAAGGTGGGTTGATGAGGGATAATGTGGAAAAATGAGAGTTAATATAGAAACTGTATTTGTAAACTGTTTGTAAATGCTGTTTGTAAATGATTGTTTTATGTCAAGAATGCTGGGGGGAGCATTTTGACCGTCTTGTGATTAAGGTCGTGATACTGCTGACGGAGAGTCAATGAAGGACGTCTCGCGTAGCAAGGTCGGCCGAGGTCTTGACCAGCCTCGGTGCGATTAAAATGGTGAGCTTCCGGTACGGTGGATGAGGGGCCAAGGAAGCGGCCTATGAGTGAAGCGCTAGGTCACCTGCGAAGGATCCTAGAGGGTGCTGACCATACGGTGCTCGGGCTCTGGGTCGCCTAGGATACCCACGCGTGCGTCGAGGAAGATATTGGAACAAGAGTAGGAGTTGTTTTCTGAAATCGGGCATGGATCTGGTTGATTGACCTTGCTGGTCTTCAATGGATGAGTCCATGGCTCTTTATATGGATCTGTTGGTTGATCTTGCTGATCTTCAACGAGAGTCCATCTTGATAAGTGATTATATTGCCAAGTATTATGGGCTAGGGATTAGGAAACGGCCCCTGAGTGGACAGGTGGTGAGCGTCCTAGTTGCCAATGATGCCATAGATACTCTGATGAAGGAATGATGGGAATATTAAGAATTAACTGGATAAGTTGGAAGATGGTGATCAGTGATACTATGGTTTTATTAAAGGATTGTTTTAAACTGGTTGAATCTGTGAAAAGGCAATTTCATATTGGGGGTGTGTGAGTGGTGTGACTAGTTTTATTTTGCATGAACATCCGGCTAGGGGGCCTTGGAACTCTTTTCCTTGGTACCCGGGACAAACCTAACCAAATTCTTAATTGGATCCCATCACTACAGTGGTTGGGCGGTTGGCTAACCCATGGGACTGGATGGGGTTAGGCTGGACTGATGGATCCGTAAATCGAGACTCAATTTTTTATTTTTACGATAGATAAAATAAATCCCGGACAGTAACTGTTCTATGGATAGGAATCAACGGCTGTGCCTCTTGAATGGGGAAAAAGCGTTGATCCCAATGATCCAAGTGCAAGTTTCTTCCTTGATCTGACCAAGTATCTTATAGATGCAATTGGATCAACTCGATCAGAAATGATCTTGACTACGTTAGAGTAAAAAGTTATCCTGGTGGAATCGCCCGTGCTTTCCGATAAAGGAAGTTTTTCCGGGTTCGGTTTTGGAACAATCGATGGATTAGTCTCTTATCCGGATATCCGTGGTGGGTGAGGCCCCGAATGTGGGACCCCTGTCCCGCGCGAGAAGTGCTACTCCGCTGCTAGTATCCCGAATCTGTTGCTCGGTGGGAACAGGGATCTTACAGTTGGTATCAGAGCATTTGGTTAATAAAGATCAACTGAGAAGACAAATATGTCAAAAATTTATCAAGAAACACAAAAAAAGTTATAATTGTGTGATATAATTCATACAATTTGATATTCAAACTGAAATTCATAATTTGGTAATTGGTTCTTCAGATGGAAGTATCGCAATTATATAGAATCCCTGACTTGCTTGAGGCCTAGACATGATAGTATTTACCTTATAATTCCAAGGGCCGTGACTACCCGTATATACCGAGAGTATACTGCAGCTCTTTACTGACAGTATATACGAGTAAATCTAAGACTTGAAATTATAAGCGTTAATGCTATCTAGATGATGATTTCGAATGTGATTGATATGATTTTTAATTCTGTTTGAGAATGGATTAATTGATTTGGATTTTGATTGAAAATTCTGATTGAAAAATGATGATTTTTAAAATTTAGTTGAAATATAATGAAATTACAATGAGGGGGAATGGGACGAATCCCTGTGATGATATTCATAACTAGAATGATGATAATGAATTCAGCAAATCACTATGAGATTAGTGGGTTGTGCTGTCAGATTACTACTATTAATACTTGACCGGTAGATCAAGTTAAGGGATGTCAAATTGAGAACTTGCTTGACTGAAATTTCCGTGGAGGAAGGTTCCAAAGGAAACTTTTCGGTCTAATGGACCATCATCATGTTAAAGATATGAATGATATGATCTGAGTGAATTGTTATTTAATGATGAGTTCTATATAAGGGATATTTATCCCAATGTTCTGTTGGGTTGACCAGAATATAAGGAACCCCAGAATAAAATTGGATCTTAAGAAAAAGAGCTGTCCTCTACCTTGCGAGATGAGGACATCTCGCACTTTTTAAGTGGGGTAGAATGTAAGATTCCTCCCCAACCTTCGAGGTATACTGGAGTAAGAATCTTCCTTTCTGATCTTATAATTATTCCCTCTCTAAAATAAAAGAAAATTTCTGTTTAAAAAAGGAAGACCCTTTCCCTAGAATACTTCTCAGGAGTCCCACCTGTTTTAAAGATTTAGAACAATGAGTTCAGAAGTGAGAATCGGTGTTTTGGATACCAAGGTTTTGGTTTTCATTCGAGTACGGCCCAAAAGAAGTTCTTTATCTCTTGGGGAGTATAAGAAGTTATCCCCCCAGATATTGTGACCCTTATATCTGAATTCAATGAAAGTAGGTGACTTAGCCTACAAGCTTCTTTTATCTCCTCATCTCAAAATTATTAATACCTTCTATAGAAAAATGTGTCAAACACAAATCATGGAAAGACAGTAAAACTTCAATGGTAAGTTACCGTTGGCTTCTAGGTTACGCTAGCTCCTTCCTTTATATAAGTCGTAACTTTTACTTGTCGCTCATAGTAATCTTACTCCCATCAATCTCCTTTCTTACGCTAGCTCCTTCCTTTATATAAGTCGTAACGTTTACTTGTCGCTCACAGTAATCTTACTCCCATCAATCTCCTTTCTTTCTTAATCTCCTTCATGGCTTGGCAACAGGAATTAGTTTTATCCATGATGATTTCTCACCTTCAAGACGCAAGAGAGTCTGTGAAGAAAGATTTTATAGAATAGTATGAGCGCTCACTTTTTCCTCACTTGGGAACTTCTGTAGCTAGCGCAGACCAAATGGCGGACCTATCAAGACATAACTAGGGTAACACCCTGGGGTCAGCAGCACTTTCGTAACAATGTCCGCTTGGCCATGGTTATTGAAGCTTTGGGTTTGGGTCCCCGATACTACTGCATCATGAGATCAAGGCATCTTGGGTTTTCTGAGCGGGTCTTCTTACTAGCGTGTTTTCTTCCTCATGAGAAGATATGCCTTTATCCCGTTTTTGGCTTGCCTCTCAAAGGTCCTTTTGTTAGATCACCTCATACCACTGAGATAGGTGCGGCAATAACCAGCAGAATCATTCCCATAGACGAGTTACCCTGTACTTGTGCAGCTTGTGAGTGCTGCTTTTGTGACCATATGATGGACGGGCTTATGGAAGTGTAAAGAGTTCTTCTATCTTTACTGTATAAGTTCCGAGAATGAATAAAGTTTAAATCTTGTTCTATCTTGCTTTCTTTAAGACTTTTCTTGGTGGTTAATCTTGATTAAAATTTTTCTCTAAGTCTCATATTCGTGCATCTTTTGCGAAATTATCCCAGTTTGCGAGATGAGAACATCTCGCATTTTTTAAGTGGGGTAGAATGTAAGATTCCTCCCCCAACCCCTTTTTGATGTCTAGCATATTCCCCTGTAATCAATTCCTTTTCTGAAATATAAGAGATCTTGTTTGTGGCTGTTTTAACCTAGAGAGAGAAAATATTCTAGAGAGAGAATATTCAGATTTTGAATATTTTTGGATAGAAAAATATCTCACCTTATTAAAATGAATCTCCCTGAAACAGAAATTCAGAAAGAATTTTCCAATGTGCAATTGGAATTAATTGGAAATAGGTATAAAGAACCTTAGTCTAAGGGTCTAGATTTTTAGAAATTTTTGGATTATGGTCCAATTAAGGTTCCTATGGGCCAATAGCATCAATCCATGTGTAGGGAGAAGATAAATCCAATTTGAAAAAGAAGATACCCAAAAATGAGTAAATGCTCACATAAGATGAAGAGTTGAAAATGTACAAGGTTTATTAGTAAAAAACTATGAGCAATAAAATTTTGACACATATGTAAGGAAGGGGAGTTCTTTAAAGAAGGTGCATATTTTACATAAGATGAAGAGTTGAAAATATACAAGGTTTATTAGTAAAAAACTATGAGCAATAAAATTTTGACACATATGTAAGGAAGGGGAGTTCTTTAAAGAAGGTGCATATGCAAGGAAGGGGAGTTCTTTAAAGAAGGTGCATATTTCACATAAGATGAAGAGTTGAAAATGTACAAGGTTTATTAGTAAAAAAAACTATGAGCAATAAAATTTTGACACATATGTAAGGAAGGGGAGTTCTTTAAAGAAGGTGTATATTTCACATAAGATGAAGAGTTGAAAATGTACAAGGTTTATTAGTAAAAAAACTATGAGCAATAAAATTCTGACACATATGTAAGGAAGGGGAGTTCTTTAAAGGAGGTGCATAATTCACATGCTTGAATGAGTTTTAAACTAAAAAATAATGTGATATTTTTATCTCTCATCTCTCTTGAACCAAACCAAATCAAAATGGAACCAAATCGAATCAAAAAGTACCCAAAATGTATGCATGTAGATGTAGATGTATAGATGGGGATGTGAATGGAGATGTGGATGTATGTATGTAGATGTAGATGTATAGATGGGGATGTGAATAGAGATGTGGATGTATGCATGTAGATATATAGATGTGGAGGTGAATAGAGATGTGGATGTATGCATGTAGAAGTAGATGTATAGATAAGGATGTAAATGGAGATGTGGATGGATGCATGTAGATGTAGATGTATAGATATAGATGTGAATGGAGATGTAGATGTATGCATGTAGATGTAGATGTGGGGAGATGTAGATGTATAGATATAGAGGATGTGAATAGAGATGTGGATGTATGCATATAGATGTATAGATGGAGATGTGAATGGAGATGTGGATGTATGCATGTAGATGTATAGATGTGGAGGTGAATGGAGATGTGGATGTATGCATGTAGAAGTAGATGTATAGATGTGGATGTGAATGGAGGTGGATGTATGCATGTAGATGTATAGATGTGGATGTGAATGGAGATGTGGATGTATGCATGTAGATGTAGATGTATAGATGGGGATGTGAATGAAGATGTGGATGTATGGATGTGGATGTGAATGGAGTTGTGGATGTATGCATGTAGATGTAGATGTATAGACGTATAGATGTAGATGTATAGATGTGGATGTGAATGTGGAGGTGGATGTATGCATGTAGATGTAAATGTATGGATGTGAATGTGAATGTGGATGTGGATGTATGCATGGAGTTGTGGATGTATGCATGTAGATATGAATGTATGCATGTAGATGTGGATGTAGGGATGTGAGTGTGGATATGGAATGTGGAATAAGTAAGGTCGGTTGTGAGGGATAATGTGGAAAAATGAGAGTTAATATAGAAACTGTATTTGTAAACTGTTTGTAAATGATTGTTTTATGTCAAGAATGCTGGGGGGAGCATTTTGACCATCTTGTGATTAAGGTCGTGGTGATAAAGTTACAACTGCTGACGGAGAGTCAATGAAGGACGTCTCGCGTAGCAAGGTCGGCCGAGGTCTTGACCAGCCTCGGTGCGATTAAAATGGTGAGCTTCCGGTACGGTGGATGAGGGGCCAAGGAAGCGGCCTATGAGTGAAGCGCTAGGTCACCTGCGAAGGATCCTAGAGGGTGCTGACCATACGGTGCTCGGGCTCTGGGTCGCCTAGGATACCCACGCGTGCGTCGAGGAAGATATTGGAACAAGAGTAGGAGTTGTTTTCTGAAATCGGGCATGGATCTGGTTGATTGACCTTGCTGGTCTTCAATGGATGAGTCCATGGCTCTTTATATGGATCTGTTGGTTGATCTTGCTGATCTTCAACGAGAGTCCATCTTGATAAGTGATTATATTGCCAAGTATTATGGGCTAGGGATTAGGAAACGGCCCCTGAGTGGACAGGTGGTGAGCGTCCTAGTTGCCAATGATGCCATAGATACTCTGATGAAGGAATGATGGGAATATTAAGAATCAACT
Organism: Cibotium barometz; assembly: GCF_041138505.1. Lineage (NCBI taxonomy): Eukaryota > Viridiplantae > Streptophyta > Polypodiopsida > Cyatheales > Cibotiaceae > Cibotium > Cibotium barometz. Next base: position 29,860,103 of record NC_141046.1, read on the forward strand.
GGATAAGTTGGAAGATGGTGATCAGTGATACTATGGTTTTATTAAAGGATTGTTTTAAACTGGTTGAATCTGTGAAAAGGCAATTTCATATTGGGGGTGTGTGAGTGGTGTGACTAGTTTTATTTTGCATGAACATCCGGCTAGGGGGCCTTGGAACTCTTTTCCTTGGTACCCGGGACAAACCTAACCAAATTCTTAATTGGATCCCATCACTACAGTGGTTGGGCGGTTGGCTAACCCATGGGACTGGTGGATGGGGTTAGGCTGGACTGATGGATCCGTAAATCGAGACTCAAATTTTTATTTTTACGATAGATAAAATAAATCCCGGACAGTAACTGTTCTATGGATAGGAATCAACGGCTGTGCCTCTTGAATGGGGAAAAAAGTGTTGATCCCAATGATCCAAGTGCAAGTTTCTTCCTTGATCTGACCAAGTATCTTATAGATGCAATTGGATCAACTCGATCAGAAATGATCTTGACTACGTTAGAGTAAAAAGTTATCCTGGTGGAATCGCCCGTGCTTTCCGATAAAGGAAGTTTTTCCGGGTTCGGTTTTGGAACAATCGATGGATTAGTCTCTTATCCGGATATCCGTGGTGGGTGAGGCCCCGAATGTGGGACCCCTGTCCCGCGCGAGAAGTGCTACTCCGCTGCTAGTATCCCGAATCTGTTGCTCGGTGGGAACAGGGATCTTACAGTTGGTATCAGAGCATTTGGTTAATAAAGATCAACTGAGAAGACAAATATGTCAAAAATTTATCAAGAAACACAAAAAAAGTTATAATTGTGTGATATAATTCATACAATTTGATATTCAAACTGAAATTCATAATTTGGTAATTGGTTCTTCAGATGGAAGTACCGCAATTATATAGAATCCCTGACTTGCTTGAGGCCTAGACATGATAGTATTTACCTTATAATTCCAAGGGCCGTGACTACCCGTATATACCGAGAGTATACTGCAGCTCTTTATTGACAGTATATACGAGTAAATCTAAGACTTGAAATTATAAGCGTTAATGCTATCTAGATGATGATTTCGAATGTGATTGATATGATTTTTAATTCTGTTTGAGAATGGATTAATTGATTTGGATTTTGATTGAAAATTTTGATTGAAAAATGATTATTTTGAAAATTTAGTTGAAATATAATGAAATTACAATGAGGGGGAATGGGACGAATCCCTGTGAAGATATTCATAACTAGAATGATGATAATGAATTCAGCAAATCACTATGAGATTAGTGGGTTGTGCTGTCAAATTACTACTATTAATACTTGACCGGTAGATCAAGTTAAGGGATGTCAAATTGAGAACTTGCTTGACTGAAATTTCCGTGGAGGAAGGTTCCAAAGGAAACTTTTCGGTCTAATGGACCATCATCATGTTAAAGATATGAATGATATGATCTGAATGAATTGTTATTTAATGATGAGTTCTATATAAGGGATATTTATCCCAATGTTCTGTTAGGTTGACCAGAATATAAGGAACCCCAGAATAAAATTGGATCTTAAGAAAAAGAGCTGTCCTCTACCTTGCGAGATGAGGACATCTCGTTTTAAGTGGGGTAGAATGTAAGATTCCTCCCCAACCTTCGAGGTATACTGGAGTAAGAATCTTCCTTTCTGATCTTATAATTATTCCCTCTCTAAAATAAAAGAAAATTTCTGTTTAAAAAAGGAAGACCCTTTCCCTAGAATACTTCTCAGGAGTCCCACCTGTTCTAAAGATTTAGAACAATGAGTTCAGAAGTGAGAATCGGTGTTTTGGATACCAAGGTTTTGGTTTTCATTCGAGTACAGCCCAAAAGAAGTTCTTTATCTCTTGGGGAGTATAAGAAGTTATCCCCCTGATATTGTGACCCTTATATCTGAATTCAATGAAAGTAGGTGACTTAGCCTACAAGCTTCTTTTATCTCCTCATCTCAAAATTATTAATACCTTCTATAGAAAAATGTGTCAAACACAAATCATGGAAAGACGGTAAAACTTCAGTGGCAAGTTACCGTTGGCTTCTAGGTTACGCTAGCTCCTTCCTTTATATAAGTCGTAACGCTCACAGTAATCTTACTCCCATCAATCTCCTTTCTTTCTTAATCTCCTTCATGGCTTGGCAACAGGAATTAGTTTTATCCATGATGATTTCTCACCTTCAAGACGCAAGAGAGTCTGTGAAGAAAGATTTTATAGAATAGTATGAGCGCTCACTCTTTCCTCACTTGGGAACTTCTGTAGCGCAGACCAAATGGCGGACCTATCAAGACATAACTAGGGTAACACCTTGGGGTCAGCAGCACTTTCGTAACAATGTCCGCTTGGCCATGGTTATTGAAGCTTTGGGTTTGGGTCCTCGATACTACTGCGTCATGAGATCAAGGCATCTTGGGTTTTCTGAGCGGGTCTTCTTACTGACGTGTTTTCTTCCTCATGAGAAGATATGCCTTTATCCCGTTTTTGGCTTGCCTCTCAGAGGTCCTTTTGTTAGATCACCTCATACCACTGAGATAGGTGCGGCAATAACCAGCAGAATCATTCCCATAGACGAGTTACCCTATACTTGTGCAGCTTGTGAGTGCTGCTTTTGTGACCATATGATGGACGGGCTTATGGAAGTGTAAAGAGTTCTTCTATCTTTACTGTATAAGTTCCGAGAATGAATAAAGTTTAAATCTTGTTCTATCTTGCTTTCTTTAAGACTTTTCTTGGTGGTTAATCTTGATTAAAATTTTTCTCTAAGTCTCATATTCGTGCATCTTGTGAAATTATCCCAGTTTGCGAGATAAGGACATCTCGCATTTTTTAAGTGGGGTAGAATGTAAGATTCCTCCCCCAACCCCTTTTTGATGTCTAGCATATTCCCCTGTAATCAATTCCTTTTCTGAAATATAAGAGATCTTGTTTGTGGCTGTTTTAACTTAGAGAGAGAAAATATTCTAGAGAGAGAATATTCAGATTTTGAATATTTTTGGATAGAAAAATATCTCACCTTATTAAAATGAATCCCCCTGAAACAGAAATTCAGAAAGAATTTTCCAATGTGCAATTGGAATTAATTAGAAATAGGTATAAAGAACCTTAGTCTAAGGGTCTAGATTTTTAGAAATTTTTGGATTATGGTCCAATTAAGGTTCCTATGGGCCAATAGCATCAATCCATGTGTAGGGAGGAGATAAATCCAATTTGAAAAAGAAGATACCCAAAAATGAGTAAATGCTCACATAAGATGAAGAGTTGAAAATGTACAAGGTTTATTAGTAAAAAACTATGAGCAAGAGTTTTAAACTAAAAAATAATGTGATATTTTTATCTCTCATCTCTCTTGAACCAAACCAAATCAAAATGGTACCAAATCGAATCAAAAAGTAACCAAACTAGGTCCAAATCTAGTCCAAATTCAACCAAACTGACTTGGAAAATTCTAGAATCAGTTTATTTGGTTAGGAGCTCAATTTTTCCTATAAATAGAAGCCTTCCCTTGTTGAAAAAAATATAGTGTCTTATGCATTGTTACTCTACTCCACCTAAGCCAAGAACTGTGAATTCTTTAATAATTCACTAGTTTTTGATACTTCTCTCTTTCTTCAATCCCCATTGGTGGCTCCATCAACATACTAAACCAATTGATTGGTTGGGGGCCTCTACCGTGAATAAAGAATCAAGCAAATTATAAGATAAGTATAGTGAATTTTGATCTTTTCTATAATTTCTCAATGATTCTCTCTTCTCAACCCCTCTCAAGCTTGAGAAGCTTAATTGGTATGGTTTTTGAAATGCTATTGAAGTTAATTAATTAATGATAGTAAAGAATTATATAAAATTCTATTTATATTTAATTCTAAAGATCTTTCTCTCTCTCACATAAGAAATGGTCATGCTCATGACCCTTTTCAATCCAAATGAAGCTTTTCATAAGGCTTTTCCTTAATCCAAGATTAAGCTATGCTTAAGGCCAAATTAATGGCTTTTTTCTATGCTTTTAGTTTATGTATATTGATGATTCAACCCATTATGGATTGATGATCCAATTAGAGACCATTCTAATTATTTCCTTAATGATAAGCCTTATCCCTTAGAAAAAATTGAGATTTATCAGTCATAGTAGCGGAGCTATGGCAAAATTTTTATAGAAATTACGCATAAAATAATTTCATTCAAAGCATAAAAAGAGGACTTCCTACCATATTCTAGGAACTATCATCCTAGATTAATTAAAAGAATTTTATTGTAATCATGGAGGTGTGGAGGTATGCATGTAGATGTAGATGCATAGATATGGATGTGAATGGAGATGTGGATGTATGCATGTAGATGTAGATGTATAGATGGGGATGTGAATGGAGATGTGGATGTATGTATGTAGATGTAGATGTATAGATGGGGATGTGAATAGAGATGTGGATGCATGCATGTAGATGTATAGATGTGGAGGTGAATAGAGATGTGGATGTATGCATGTAGAAGTAGATGTATAGATGAGGATGTAAATGGAGATGTGGATGGATGCATGTAGATGTAGATGTATAGATGGGGATGTGAATGGAGACGTGGATGTATGTATGTAGATGTAGATGTATAGATGGGGATGTGAATAGAGATGTGGATGTATGCATGTAGATGTATAGATGTGGAGGTGAATAGAGATGTGGATGTATGCATGTAGAAGTAGATGTATAGATGAGGATGTAAATGGAGATGTGGATGGATGCATGTAGATGTAGATGTATAGATATAGATGTGAATGGAGATGTAGATGTATGTATGTAGATGTAGATGTGGAGAGATGTAGATGTATAGATATAGATGTGAATGGAGATATGGATGTATGCATGTAGATGTAGATGTATGCATGTAGATGTAGATGTATAGATGGGGATGTGAATGGAGATGTGGATGTATGCATATAGATGTATAGATGGAGATGTGAATGGAGATGTGGATGTATGCATGTAGATGTATAGATGTGGAGGTGAATGGAGATGTGGATGTATGCATGTAGAAGTAGATGTATAGATGTGGATGTGAATGGAGATGTGGATGTATGCATGTAGATGTATAGATGTGGATGTGAATGGAGATGTGGATGTATGCATGTAGATGTAGATGTATAGATGGGGATGTGAATGGAGATGTGGATGTATGGATGTAGATGTATAGATGTGGATGTGAATGGAGTTGTGGATGTATGCATGTAGATGTAGATGTATAGACGTATAGATGTAGATGTATAGATGTGGATGTGAATGTGGAGGTGGATGTATGCATGTAGATGTAAATGTATGGATGTGAATGTGAATGTGGATGTGGATGTATGCATGGAGTTGTGGATGTATGCATGTAGATATGAATGTATGCATGTAGATGTGGATGTAGGGATGTGAATGTGGATATGGAATGTGGAATAAGTAAGGTGGGTTGATGAGGGATAATGTGGAAAAATGAGAGTTAATATAGAAACTGTATTTGTAAACTGTTTGTAAATGCTGTTTGTAAATGATTGTTTTATGTCAAGAATGCTGGGGGGAGCATTTTGACCGTCTTGTGATTAAGGTCGTGATGATAAAGTTGCAACTGCTGACGGAGAGTCAATGAAGGACGTCTCGCGTAGCAAGGTCGGCCGAGGTCTTGACCAGCCTCGGTGCGATTAAAATGGTGAGCTTCCGGTACGGTGGATGAGGGGCCAAGGGAGCGGCCTATGAGTGAAGCGCTAGGTCACCTGCGAAGGATCCTAGAGGGTGCTGACCATACGGTGCTCGGGCTCTGGGTCGCCTAGGATACCCACGCGTGCGTCGAGGAAGATATTGGAACAAGAGTAGGAGTTGTTTTCTGAAATCGGGCATGGATCTGGTTGATTGACCTTGCTGGTCTTCAATGGATGAGTCCATGGCTCTTTATATGGATCTGTTGGTTGATCTTGCTGATCTTCAACGAGAGTCCATCTTGATAAGTGATTATATTGCCAAGTATTATGGGCTAGGGATTAGGAAACGGCCCCTGAGTGGACAGGTGGTGAGCGTCCTAGTTGCCAATGATGCCATAGATACTCTGATGAAGGAATGATGGGAATATTAAGAATCAACTGGATAAGTTGGAAGATGGTGATCAGTGATACTATGGTTTTATTAAAGGATTGTTTTAAACTGGTTGAATCTGTGAAAAGGCAATTTCATATTGGGGGTGTGTGAGTGGTGTGACTAGTTTTATTTTGCATGAACATCCGGCTAGGGGGCCTTGGAACTCTTTTCCTTGGTACCCGGGACAAACCTAACCAAATTCTTAATTGGATCCCATCACTACAGTGGTTGGGCGGTTGGCTAACCCATGGGACTGGTGGATGGGGTTAGGCTGGACTGATGGATCCGTAAATCGAGACTCAAATTTTTATTTTTACGATAGATAAAATAAATCCCGGACAGTAACTGTTTTATGGATAGGAATCAACGGCTGTGCCTCTTGAATGGGGAAAAAGGGTTGATCCCAATGATCCAAGTGCAAGTTTCTTCCTTGATCTGACCAAGTATCTTATAGATGCAATTGGATCAACTCGATCAGAAATGATCTTGACTACGTTAGAGTAAAAAGTTATCCTGGTGGAATCGCCCGTGCTTTCCGGTAAAGGAAGTTTTTCTGGGTTCGGTTTTGGAACAATCGACGGATTAGTCTCTTATCCGGATATCCGTGGTTGGTGAGGCCCCGAATGTGGGACCCTTGTCCCGCGCGAGAAGTGCTACTCCGCTGCTAGTATCCCGAATCTGTTGCTCGATGGGAACAGGGATCTTACATAGGTCGGCAACCTCTACGGGCATGCCAAGGTCAAGGGCAGGGTCACGAGACGTGGAAGGCGCCTGCGGGTCATGAGACGTGCCCGGAGAGCGCCCCTCCGAATAGGAGATGGCCTGTCGTCTACGGCCAGCCAACTCGGTCGGGGTAAGGCCCGCGACCGAGGAGAGAAGTCCTGAAAAACCTACCGGACTAGTGGGTGGGGACACACTGGGACAACGGGCATACATTTTTATTTACTTGCAATGTAAACAATGCAATAAAACAGGAATACACAACAAAAACATCGGATTATCCCTTGCCGGGATTATCCCTCCCCAGCCGAGCCGAGAGAGAGGATCCGTTTTATTTTACTTTCATTTTTAATTTTATTAAAAATGAACAATGAAAATATATCACCCCCTGCAACTAGGCACTACGGCCGTATGTTTTCTACACGTGTAGTGCACACGTGCTGGATGAAATTTCCTCTAGGCGCTACGGCCATAGAAGTGTTCACTAGGCACAACGGCCGTAGAATGGCTCTCTCTCGAAGGACTCGGCACTACGACCGTGGGATTTGTCTCTCTCTTAGCACGCGGTGCTACGGCCATGTGCGATGGGTCTCTTTCATGGAAAACGGGCACTACGGCCACACGGCGCGACGACCGTGTTGGGTTTGTTTCGTGGGGTGTACCGTTGTTTTGTGTTTTTTTAAAAAAAAATAAAAAATAAAAAAAATAACGGGCCGGGCCGGCCCTCACCGCTTCGGGCGTGGCCGCCCGCTGGGCAGACGCCCGCTGTGGCCAGGCCCCACCGCCTAAGGGCTGGCCGTTGGGCTGGCCGCCCGCCTGTGTGGCCGCCCACTGCCTGGCTGGCCACCGCCGGGGCTGGCCGCCCGCTGGCATGGCCCCTAAGGCTGGCCACCGTGGGGCTCTTCGCCCCCCCGTTTGACGGCACTGCATGCCACAAACCCAGGCATGACACTATACTTTCTGCAGCGTTGCCACAACCGAGCAAGTCGCCCCCCTCTAAATGCTTCGCACACAAGCTTTGCCGTGGGGCTGGTCTTCGCCCCCCCACGCAGAGTCATTATTAGCAACGGCGGGCTTGGGCTGGTCTTCGCCCCCCCACCCCCACTCACAGTACAGAGGTGACTTCTCTCTACATTCAGATTAAAATGGCGCAGACAAACTTCAATTTCGAAAGGAAACAAACGAAATAGCTTACCTGCGTTTTTGCTTGCTGTGTGTGACGGGGAGAGAGAGAGAGAGAGAGAGAGAGAGTAAGAGAATTCTTCCCTTCCATTCTGTCTTGGCCGCCTCCCTCCACACACTCCATTGGAGATAAGGATAAGGAGATGAATGGTTGAAAACCATTGAGTGGGCTCCGGTCACGCGCGGACTCTGACGACCCCATCGAACCACACTCTGATACCAGTGTTAGATATCCGTAACGCCACTACGGGCGTTACCACGAGAGGGGACGACCTCTAGCTCACCACCCAGCCATAGAAGAAGAATGAGGATTGCCCCTCATCCCCCAGGCAATATAGTGTGTGGCCTGCCGTCCACACTAGCCTGGCCGCCCATGACTCCGTATGGGCGTCCTCTCCCACACTGAACCCCGGATATGGCCATCTGGTCTGCCGTCGGTCATAGGCGTTACAGCCTACGTGATAGTTCCTCAAGGAAATCTTCGATTGCATGGCCTACCCAGGAGAATAGTAAGTGATCGAGATCCCAAATGCACGTCAAGATTCTGGACTGCATTCTTCGAAGCAGTGGGAACTTTCTTGGATCTCAGCACAGCTTACCACCCCGAGACCGATGGTCAACCAGAAAGGGTGAACCAAGTAATCGAAGATATACTTCGGTCATGCTGTGGGCAGGGAACCCAAGAAGTGGCTAAGCTATCTGCACACCTAGTCAAATTTCGCCTACAATGCCTCTTATCACCGAAGTATTGGGATGAGCCCTTTCAAAGCTCTGTATGGACAAGACTGCCTAACACCATTAACTTGGTCCGACCCATTGATTAGGGTCGAGATGTCCAGACAAATGCTTGATGCCATGGAGCAGCAGATGCAGTCAATCCACAAGGATATAAAAGCTACCCAGGATAGACAGAAGCAGTATGCAGATAAGAAGAGGTCAGACAGAAAATTTGAAGAAGCAAATATGGTCTTCATTCGAGTACGCTCCAAAAGAAGTTTTCTATCTCTTGGGAAGTACAAGAAGTTATCCCCCAGATACTGTGGGCCATATCTGATTACAAAGAAAGTAGGTGACTTAGTCTATGAACTTCTTCTGCCTCCTCATCTCAAAGTACATAATGTATTTCATGTCAGCCTACTTAAGAAGTATGTACTGAGCCGCCCGAATCATGTACTTAATGATGAACTCTTAACTTCTTCAACCCAAGGGCTGATGAAACTCCAACCTAAAGAAGTCCTTGATGTTCGTCGAGAGAAGGTTCTCAGGAACAGAATAAATGGAAGTTCTATCCTTTTGAAGACGCCACCTGGGAGAAAGAAGTCGAACTGATGCGGGATTACACCCCCCAGTTTGCGAGATGAGGACATCTCGCGTTTTTCAAGTGGGAGAGGATGTAAGATTCCTCCCCAGCCCCTCAAGATGTCCAATTTCTTCCCCTGTAATCAATTCCCTTTTCAAAAGAATAAAAGATCGTGTTTCTACCTATTTTGGCCTAGAGAGAGAAAATATTCTAGAGAGAAGTAATTCAGTTTTTAGATATCTTTCAATGGAAAAATATCCCTTCTCATTAAAATAAATTCCCTTGAAATAGAAGTTTAAAAAGAAATTCCTAAGGTGCATTAGAAATAAATTATACTGTGCACAAAAAAAGACCTTAGTCTAAGGGTCCAGATTTTTTAATTTTGGATTAAGGTTCTGATGGACCAATAAAATTAATACAAATGTAGGGAGGAGATAAATTGAAGAATAAAAGAAAACCCCCCCAAAAATGAGTAAATGCTCACATAAGATGAAGAGTGGACCAAGGACCAAAGAAAACAATTAAAGAACTGAAATTTGACACCTTAGAGTGGGGATCTCCCCTCATGAAGGAGGTGCCTTTTTTCTCATCATTACCCCTAATTTTAAATCAATTAATTGAGATATCTCATCTCTCCTCTCTCCTATTTCAAGTCTAGTTCCAAAAAGTAAGCTAAACTGACCCAAAAATGGTTAAAAATTGACTAAACTGATCTGGAAATTTCTAGAATCAATTTGCTTGGTTTGAGGCTCACTTTTTCCTATAAATAGAAGCCTCCCCCTTTATAAAAGCTTAATGGTGTTTATGCACTGTTACTCTACTCCTGCCCTGAGCCATTTACATTGAATTTCTTGATAATAGAATTGTTTTTGGCCTAATCCTCTCCAAAGTAATTGGTGACCACTCTTGCTTCAAAAACAAGAGTAGAACCCTCAATCCCTCAAGCCAAAGGAAAGCTTACAACTCCATGTAAGCCTAATCCTCTCCAAAGTAATTGGTTGGCCACTCTTGCTTCAAAAACAAGAGTAGAACCCTCAATCCCTCAGGCCGAAGGAAAGCTTACAACTCCATGTAAGCTAAATTTTCTTACTTTTTTAATTTTAAATCTATGGTTTTCTTGATTTTCATGTTTTACTATTGGTTGAAGTAAATTCAAATGCTATGCCTTGATGAAAAGGCCACACCCTTCTCTTCTTTACATTCCAGCCTTCTTTATCTTAGAATGATTAACAAAAAGATTAATTAAACTTTTCTTATTGTTTAATCTCTTGAATTTTAAAAATTGTGTAGATTAGAGTCCTATACATCTAATTTGGATTAATTTAAGTCAATTACAGAATGTAAAAAATGAGATATGGTCAGCCATACAAAGGAGGTTATGGCGAAATTTTCGAGAATTTTGTGGAAAAGAAAGTTTGTTTTTATGTTATTCCAAAAGAGTAATCCCCACCATTTGTGCATTTTAAAAGAAATATTCTAATTACTCCATGTACATATTCACCTATGAATATGCATGGATATCACTGACATTAATTATTAAAATTGATTTATATGCATAGAAAGATGCATAATGGAATTTTTTTATTATAAAAGTGTTATTTTCATTAAATTTAATTTCTATGCATAGAAAGATGCATAATGGAAATTTGTTTATTATAAAAGTGTTATTTTCTTAAATTTAATTTCTATGCATAGAAAGATGCATAATGGAAATTTTTTTATTATAAAAGTGTTATTTTTATTAAGTTTAATTTCTATGCTTAGAAATATGCATAATGGAAATTTGTTTATTATAAAAGTGTTATTTTCATTAAATTTAATTTCTATGCATAGAAAGATGCATAATGGAAATTTTTTTTATTATAAAAGTGTTATTTTTATTAAGTTTAATTTCTATGCATAGAAATATGCATAATGAAATTCTTTTTATTTTAAAAGTGTTATTCCCATTGAAGTTGATTTTTATGCATAAATAGATGCATAAAGAATTTTTATATCAAAATTAGAATTCTCTTGAAGTCTATGTTTAAATTCTATGAGAAATTGATAAATGAAATACTCTAAGAGAGTAAATTCTATCGTTTTATATTCACACGGTTTGTAAAAAGAAAATTCAAGAAATCTATCGAAGTTGAAATATTCAGATAAATGATTAATTTATTCCTCATTGGAATTCGTAAAACTAATTTAGAAATCGGTTAAGTGAATATTCAAAGAATGAAATTCAGTAATTTAGTAACTGAATTATCAAACCTTTTCGAGAAAGATAGTCCAACAAGGAGATCCAATCCAAGTGCCCTGATCAAGCATGTACTCCCAATAAGTCTCCTTCCTTACATGTAATTGTATCTTCTTTATATCACCAAACTTTGTAGATGTTGCAGGATCCTTAACTCTTGTTATCATCATCGTGAGAAAAATTTCTTTTTTCCTACCCACATGTAGAAAGAAGTCAACACTTTGATTACATTCTCTAAACATGTGTAAATACAAAGAATAAATTATGTATTCATCACCTCTCTAGACTCAATCAAGAGATGCATAGCACATACAATCTTTCCTTGGTGAGTGGTACAAGACATGTCTTACTCCAATCATAGCTATAAAGCAATTGAAAAAAACCATCACCATTTCGAGGGTTAGCAACATGGAGCATCTTATATGCACGATCCCGAAAGTTAGTCTCCACACCCCTAACTACCTTCATGTATTGTCGATTATATTCATGTGGTGAGAGTGCTTCTTTATCCAAAGAGGGCGTAGCTTTCTTAATGACGTGTAAAGTCAACCTGCATTCATGAGGGAATAACAAGAAAACATCCCAAACAATAAGATTTTATAATTATTTTTCAAATCACACGAAGAACATCATTCTTGACATAATATTGTATGTCTTACCTTCCACACAAGCTGCGATAAAACAGTAGCCGGGGCGGTATACCATGGATTGTTATTCCTCTTTTCAACCGCCATCTACTTCAACCCATCTTCTATCCTCTTCAGCCAAGAGCTCAAGAAGAGAAGACTTATTTGCTAGGCCAAACTTTTGAAACAAGAAAACTTCATGCGACAAAGTTGGAACAACATGTGTTCTAGCCGGTCCCCACTCCAGCCGATCAAGGTCTGTGACATGAAGGAATTCATCACTCCCAGGCCTGCACATAGAGACTAAGAATGGTGCTTGTGTAGACACATAGCCATTGGTGTCAAAACCATCACAAAGGTTTGACACCTCACTAGTTTCTGTACGAATTGCCTCATTGGGTATAAGCTTGCACAATGGTACAAGAGGTGGCTCTGTCGCTCTCCGCACATGGAATTCGCCCAAAACATCTTGCAACAATCCAATATCTATTTCCTTTCCCAGCACTCTCAGATGAGGAGGAGCTCTCTCATTCTCCCCAACCTCCCTGCCTTGATCATCTGTCTCCCCTTCTGCTTCCACAGTAGCATCATCTCCACCACCCCTTTCCACATGATGATGATAAATAGAGAGGGGAGTTGCTAGCACATAGTACAAGGGGGAGAGTATTGTGAAAGGATCACCATCATACTTGTGAAAGAAGAAATCCATTACATGGAGACGCATAGAGGCTAGTGAGGCATGGCTGTCTAGCACACCTAGGGCATAGGCGGGCTAGTGCTACAGGTTTGGGCACATACGAGATAGAAAAGGCCACCTTGTGTATGAAGTTGGTGGGTTTGTGCTGGCACATAGAGTGCCTTTGCACACAGCCACCTTGCACACACAAAGTTGGGCCACCTTCTCTTCAATATCATAGCAACTATGTGTAGGTCTCATAGTTCAGGGCTTTTCCTTGTAGCATAGTGCATGTAACAAGGTTGGTTGGGCACTTCTCATCTATACTTAGTTGGGGCCCTTCCTTCTAGTTTAGCTAGCACACAGTGGGTGGTTGGGCACTTCTCATCTATACTTAGTTGGGGGGGGAGGTGGTCGCTTCACTTAGGCGCTCTCATATAGCTTTTAGTCATTGGGCGTGATCAGCCAAAAGCTTGAGGAAAGGCCGACCTAATAGCTACTGAAGTACAGTGGAATATAAGAAAGGATCATCATAGCTTTTGGGGCGAGATCGGCCGGGTTGATGATCTCAAACTCAGACTCACAAAGGCAGTAACCAGGTACACGTTGAGGGCTACTTGTAATTACTTTCTATAAGAGCCTTCATGAGAGCCTTGATTCCTTCCTCCACAAAAACCCTAGAGCCCCCCTGATGATCTATGCTAGCGTAGATCATCAGGGGGGCTTTAGGAGCCCCCTTTTTTCTCCCTTCTCTTCTGTTGGCTAGAGTGAAAGCTTCATCAGGGGGGCTCTAGGAGCGCCGTTTTTTCTCCCTTCTCTTTTGGTGTACTCCCCCAGAATCCATTCTCTTCTATTATAAGGGGGCTCCTAGAGCCCCCCTGATGATCTGCGCGCTAGATCATGAGGGGGGCTCTAGGAGCCCCCTTTTTTCTTCTGTGATGCAGGTTGGGCCTGGACTTGGGCGAGCGATGGACTCGAGCAAGGGAGAAACAACAAATGAAGAAATGATCTAGCCACACGAGTCAGCTCTTCAAGCATTACACGAGTAACAAGTAGAGGTTGAGGGCAACCATAGGAGAACTAATGCCTTGCATGCAGCTGGAGTAAGCAAAAGAGATGCAGTGATTAGAAGTTTGCATTAAGAGCCCCAAAAATTGTAGTCTTGGACTTAGCCATCGACCAAGGTGAATGCAAAGAAGTTTGCATTAAGAGCCCCCTTTTTCTCCCTTCTCTTCTATTGTACTCCCCTAGAATCACCCCTAGAATCCCGTCTCTTCTGCTGTATACTCCACAAAAAAAGGGGTCTCCTAGAGCCCCATGATGATCCGCGCTAGAGATCATTAGGGGGGCTCTAGGAGCCCCCTTTTTTCTTCCGCGATGCAGGTGATCTAGCCACATGAGTCAGCTCTTCAAGCATTACAAGAGTAACAAGTAGAGGTTGAGGGCAACCACATGAGCACTAATGCCTTGCATGTAGCTGAAATAAGCAAAAGAGATGTAGTGATTAGAAGTTTGCATTAAGCTCCCCAAAAATTGTAATCTTGGACTTAGCCATGCCACATGAGCACTAATGCCTTGCATGTAGCTGAAATAAGCAAAAGAGATGTAGTGATTAGAAGTTTGCATTAAGCTCCCCAAAAATTGTAATCTTGGACTTAGCCATGCCACAAGTCGACCAAGGTGAATGCAAAGAAGGATCAGCTATACTAATCTTAGAGGAGGTAGTGCATCTTCCTAATCTAGTGTAGTAGCACCATAGCCCCACCTAGTACCTCCACCTAGCACTCCAGCAGGTATCACTCACTCAACCCTTACATGTTCACACTGAACTCTATAGAAAGGTGCTAGTAGTAGTGGAGTACATGCATCGAACATGATGACTTTTAAGGGAGACATCTGCTTGGAGCAACTAGCAGAAAGGATGCTTCCCATAGTTTTGAACTACCATGCATGGTGTGCCATATGGAAGAATCCATATATAGAGGTTGATGTAGGAGTAATTATCCTAAATGAAAATCATTATGCAGACCATGCTCTACTGCCATGGTGGATGCCATGATGGATCATTATGTAGATCATGCTCTACTGCCATGGTGGATGCCATGATGGATCACGTAGAGACATGGATTCACAAAGAAGGACTTGCAAATATGCGAGCGATGTACAGAGCTCTCTAAAAGCTAGTCCATTTCACTACCATTTATGACCTAATTAGCATTGTAATCCTTTACCATCGTATCGTGGGCCAAATCAAAGAGAAGAAGGCGGTGCAAGTGGCCTACCCTACTTTTGATATAAGATAGAGGGTGATGAGACTCTTGATTTTATTGACGAGCTACAAAGGCAAGATTGCATAGAAAAGCATGGCAAGTCAGGTAGGTTGAGCCCTAGTGAGGAGCCAGTGTGAGAGCCAACAAAGATACTGAGGATGATGAGACTCTTGATTTTATTGACGAGCTACAAAGGCAAGATTGCATAGAAAAGCATGGCAAGTCAGGTAGGTTGAGCCCTAGTGAGGAGCCAGTGTGAGAGCCAACAAAGATACTGAGGATGCCAGTAAGGGTTTAGAAGAAGGGGGGGGACAAAGAGCCACCCTTAGCATCATTATAGATGACTAGCCAAAGAATGTTGAAGCCTCCCAAGGAACTGGTGCAAAGAAAGAAGACAAGCCTGGGGGTGGATTTCCCACACTTAAATGCTAAAGCTTTTGAGAAACCATCACAGCTAAAGAAGGAAGCAAGTCACAAGAAGGAGGTGAGGTCCCACTTGAAACAGATGAGATGATGAAGCTTTTGAGGAACCATCACAACCAAGGAAGGAATAAGTCACAAGAAGGAGGTAAGGTCCCACCCAAAATAAATCAAAGAACCACACCATAGTGCGCACATAGGGGCATAGCAATTTTAATCCCACTAGCCTATTTTTTGAAGTAGAAGAGAGAGTTCAAGAGGAGATTCCTAAGGACCTCTCTCACCTACCAACAATCCATAATTATGATGAAACCAATCATAGGTCAGCAAGGAATCTCCCTTGCCGCCGAGAGCCGATCCTTGGTATGTATATCCACTTACGTAACTCTACCCTCAAGCAACCCTTCAAGAAATAGCTACAGAGTAGCACACCTAGAAGAGTGCAAAGGATATAGGATGCCAATCGCGATGACAAAGCATTTAATAGTGTAGAGATGAAGAACCAACCCAAGTGGTATCTCTGCTACCTTTGCAATCTCTGGTACCTTGGCAATCTAGACTACTAGGCCACATACATCTGGCTGCTGACAAAGAGAGATTTGCTGAATCCAAGAAAGAACTTGATGGTCTCCTTTCAGATGATTCTTTAGCTCGTGTGCCTTTCTTAATCTTAGGGAACAAGATAGACATACCTATTGCAACTTCAGAGGATGAGTTGAGGTATTACTTGGGGCTTTCAAATTACGCAATAGGCAAAGGGAAGGTAAATCTTGGTGACACGAATATCTGACCTATTGAAGTTTTCATGTGCAGTGTTGTTAGGAAGATGATGGTGTATGTTGATGGTTTCACGTAGCTATCACATAGAAGAGAAGGGAGAAAAAAGGGGGCTCCTAGAGCCCCCCTGATGATCTACGCTAGCGGAGCAATTTTAGATAAGGCTTTGTGTGCTTTGTGGCCCACCTTGCCTCTCTTCTCTCTCTAACTCTTTGTTCCCCTCTCAGTTTCCTAAGATTTCTAACGTTTTAATTCTCGTAATGCAAATACACATGACAAGCCATGGTCACGAAATATGATGTTGTCGGGTGTGGTCAAATTGTATCCATGCATGTCGTAGGTCCCCAGAGTCGGGGTCCGTCGCATTTGATTCACCAAATCCAACTCTGAAGTGGCTCCAATGGTGGACATCTTGAAAGTAAAGCACTTCTCACCTATGGACCTTGTCTCGGGAACCTGCTTCCATGGAAAAAGTCATAATAAGTGCACTCTCATTTCAGCTTCAGAAGTGCATCCAAACCAAAGCTACCCTTAGAAGGCCTGTGTCGGGCTGTAGTTATATTGATCTCTGAAACCTAGTAATCAATTTGTTCAAGTTTCACACTTCACTTATCTAGATTTTTATAACTCATTTACAAAAACAAATTTCTAACTAATTTAATTTACGAGATGTCTTCCACCAGTGGTTCCATCTCCTTTGCAATGTTGATGAACTCTTGTTCCCCAATGAAATGTGAGGAACCACCTTCTTGCACTAGTGCTGCCATCATGATTTCTTTTGCCACACACATTTGTACCTTTCTTACCTCAGCATTGCAATCTACTTCGAACACCATAGACACCAAAGACTTTGTCCTATTAGTTAGTGCCTTTGATGTGCTTGCCTATACATTATGTTGATGGAATCGGCTCATCGTCTCGTCGGAGGGCATCACATAACAAATGTAGCGATTTCATGTAGCAATGCACATTGTCGGCACTGAGCAGTAATGGCAAAATAGCTTTCCAGATGGCACATTGTTATACCCCTCTCTAGTGGTTTATGCCTTTAGTATGCTTCCACTAAAATGTGATGTGTCTGAGAACCTATGGTTAGTTAATCGTGGGAAAAGCTTATCCACACACTTCAAACTACCTTAGCAATGTCTTCTTCGACAGGTTTACGGCTTTGACTACTAGTGGGGATCATACTTATGCTCCATGGAGTTCATTCCTACATGTGATCCTATGGTTGGTGGGAACTCAAAAGCAATATCACCACCACACCACCTAGGAATCACGACCTTGACAACCTCTTTGACATTCAACAAAATCTTTGTTAATGTGTTTCCCTTCTTCATGCTTCAAAGGCATTCCAAGATGCTCTTATCATCTCCTCTTGTAACACTGGATGAGGTTGATGCACTGGTTTTGTTGTTATTTGTCAGGGGCTGCATAAATCTATCACATTTGATTGAGTTAGAAGTCCTATGGGAAGCCTATCCAAGATGGCTATTGGTTGTGAGTTTGAGTTTAACGAAGCATCAACTATTGCAGAGTAATTGGTTGAAAGAGAGTCCTCAAGTATATAGAACTCCTCCCCTTGATGATTAGAGGTAGGCTCTAGAGGGACACGTAACTCTTAGGACCCAATATTTACTATATTACTTGCAATCCATAGAATGTCATGGGGGCTACTTGTTCTTGTAAGAACTCTGCACTCACGAGAACTCGACCATGGTGGTGAAACATAGATTTTTCTTAGAAGATGGGAAGGAGATTGTGCAGCTCATTGTAAAGAGGAACAAAAAGAAGTACACAAGAACAAAAAAGAATTTCACAATAGGTACAAAGTACACACGAAATGAATGGTGCTTAACACCTTTAAATAATGTGGCCTTTTTTATTTGATCATTTTCATGTAATTATTATTTTTGAAAGAATATTAATTTAAAAAATCAAAATTAATATATATATATATATATTGTACACTTTGAAAATATTGAAGTACCGAACCATAATCACAAAGAGAAGCCTAGGGCAAATCTCAAGATGATAAACATGCATGATTTTGCCGATGAAATTACAAACGTTCCTAGTGTGGCATTATATGATGATCATATAGTACCTTTTAGATCTATTCCTAGTATCGAAGAAGATAAAGAAGTTGCACTTGAGGAGTATGATGCATACTACTTGATCATGCTAAGTAATCACTTAGCTCAAAAAGATGCCAACATATGGGGTATCCTACAGAGTGATTTCATCTGGGATCAAATTGAGATGTTACATGCATTAAAGGGAAGTGAGGCAAGTGCATCCCAAAGTAATTTAGAGAATAATGAAGATTGTATAGACTTATGGGGTGTTGAGGACATTATTTGTTAACAACCCCATTTTTAGGCATGTGCTAGAAAAACATGAGCATATTTTAGGTGTAAAAATGAAATAAGAAAATAAAATTTTCCTTGGGTGCATATTGTAAAGTATAATCTATTGCATTGCATTTATCACCATATTCCAAAATATTATTTAAATTAGATGGTTATTTTAATATTGTTATTTTTTGAAACTTAAATTGTTCATTTCAACTGGTAATAGATTTTACTTTTTTCAAATGAAGTAACCACTATTTATATGATTTGGATGGATAAAAAGTAGAAAAATTTCAAAGTAATAATTAAAAAAGTGTTCCTTGCCTATCAACTTACATGCTCCTTATTAGGGTGTTGTGATACAAGATGCACTTGTCCTTACTTTGGTCATTTGATGAAATTTAGGCTTTATTATTCAAGATTTTACTTTTAAAAGTTATGTTGAAGCTATCATCTTGCGAGAATAAAATTGACTATGACTGTTGATGAGATTTGAACAAGTTTGCAAGGATTTCTAGAATGTGTCCCCTCCCGGTGCATAAATATTATTGTCAAAATTGATATCTTGTTTCACATTCAACCTTCATTTAATCTTGCAAATCAACATCCCTTGGATGACACTATGTAAACATCCCTTTGAGCCATTAGTATTTGATATTATAATGGCTATATAAAGAACTTCAACATCACGTAGATAACACAATGTAAACATCCCTTTAAGCCATTATTGTATTTGATACTATAATCTCCATATGAACACCTTAAAAAGGGGTTCCATTGCAAAATTGAAAAAATCATGTTCGAAAGATTTTGTAGGCATCGTCCATTATATAAAATATTGAAGTATAACGGCTCATAGGCATGCTAGAAGATGCTGGATAGTTTATGGATCAAAATTATTATGCATCATGCAAAATAATTGAGAGGTATAATAATAGCAAACATTATCCATTTAAAGAGGATGGAGTTGTAAATGGTAAGAAATATTATCTATTTTGAAAGAGAATAAGTGAATATAAATATATATGTAAATGTATATACACATGGCATGGCACGTGTACTGCTCGTGTAGGGGTAGCACATGTATTGTCCGTATATTGCCCGAACACGCGCAATATACGTGGCACATGCCGTGTGTAATGCCTTGACGCCATGTGTAATACCCATTAATGCATTACACGTGGCGTGTTCCACGTGTAATGCACGCGTTGAGCATTACATGGGTAGTACACGTGACATGCTCGAGTTCAAGGCATTACACGTGGTACAAAATGATTGGTGCCATGTGTAATGCTCAAACACAGGCATTACATGTGGCACCAATCACTTTGCACCACCTGTATTGCCCGAGTTTGGGCAATACACATGGCATTACCAAGTTCGGCCAATACACATAGCAATGCCACGTGTATTGCTCGAATGTGGGCAATACACATGGTAGCAATGTGGCACTCCTTACACACAGCCGTCTAATGGCCCATCTAACGGCTTTATAAACGCCCTACGCCCTACGCTATAGCCCTCAAATCGCTCTCTCTCCCTCACACGCCCCTTGAGCTCAAGCCCTCGCATGACCCTTGCGCTCAAGACCTCACATACCCTCAAGTCCTCGCATGCCTCAAAGTGATTGGTGCCCTCACACACCCTCACATGCCTCAAGCCATCAAGCCCTCGCACTCTTTCCACTCTCTCCCTCTCACCCTCTCAGATTTTCTAGATCCCCTCACTCTTGTTATCTCAAACCCTCACCTCCTCGAACATAATACCTCGCCGGACACTTTTACAATCCAAGGGCTTCAACAAAAATCTAGACGAGATTGCAATATTGTAGGATGTGGGCATGTCACAAGTTGCCACATCAAGTGAGGTCACCAATACATCTGGATTACACTTGGGTGCGAGGCCTACTCCTACATTGCCCAACAAAAATCGTGTTGCCAACAACAATGGTGTCACGAATGTTGAAGAAGAGGAGTCCATAAAGGAGAGTTTCAGCCAAGTGGTTGATCGACACATCTCCACAAATTGGGTGGAGGATCACTTGGTTGATAATCATCACTACCTTCCTAGAGTATCTCTATGTTGCCTCCTTGTAAGCCCTGTAATCCGTAGAATGAGGATTGTATTGAAGGGTTGATTAAAAGCATGGAAAAGAGCACATACCAGCCGACAATGGCAACATTCATGGTCTTTGAGGGTTTCTTTGGCTAAGAGCCCTTTCCATTCGGCCGTTAAAGTGCAGTTGGTCATAACCTATCATTGTCCGTAGAGTTTGGCACAGTACTAGAGCATTCGAAAGGATGGCAAAACATGGTTGGGAATATATTTATTGTCTAGGATGGCAACCATTGACTCAAAGCATGGCAGGAATGGGCAAGAACCACTCGAGTTGAAAGAGAGAAGGTTTGCAGGGTGGCCCGATTCCTGCAAAAGGAGGAGGAGGCTGAGTTCCTATTGGTGCTACGCATGATAAACAAGTAAGTGGATTGTATCTTGTTATTTTGTGATTGAAATGAACAAACATATTATAGTCATCATTAACCTAATTTATTATACATGCCAAATTCCTAGGGTCACTACCATTTATGTGCCGAACACAACAATGACACATGATATATTCATGATGCTACGTGTGGGCCTTGTTGATCAACAGTCGTTGTTGTCAAAGTTTAGTGACTAGGATCGTGCATGGGCCGAGAAAACTCTTAGGCATCAGCTGGCACAAATTGCCAACCCCGACTATGACAAAGAGTTTTTCAAGAAGGTGATCTCTTACCAGGGCTAGGGTGAAAAGCGAGGTGAAAAGGCGAGCATATTCACTACTCCCAGTTGGGAGGAGAGCTCACCCGGTATGCATGAGAGAGCCACATTGGACTCTGGGGTGGGTATCATGGATGCCCTCATGGCTTTTAGGAAGACACACTTTGAAAAGGCATTCGTAAGATGGAGAGGGTAAATGTGTGCTACCCTAGATCCTGACTAGCATCTTGCCATGCACGGCACTATGCCTCTTATACAGGTATATAGTAGCATGCCATGATATTGTGAGTCTCATATTATTGTTATTTTATTGTATTGAAATAGTAAATGTTTTTGTATTACGTGGTGGAGAAGTTGTGTGTGTAATCAGATATGTATTCTCGAGAACCATTTACATGCATGGGTACAGTTCGAGAGAGAGGAGATGGGATTGTACCCCGAGGAGTGGATCGACGAGCTTTGGGATAGGACACTTGGATATTGTGCCCATGCTGGATAGACTACCCTGAGGGAGAGTTTCCTCTTAGCGAGGCAGAGTAGTTTCAAAGTAAGTTTCATTGTGTAGGGTAGCACGTTTGTATGAACTATGAAGTTTGTTTTCAGGGAATTTAAAGATGCTATGTGGGTTGGATGCAGGAGCGAAGAAGGGTAAGAAGCCTCTCACCGAGCAGCAATCGGCCACCGAGGAGAAGCAGGGCAAGAAATCAGCCCCGAGGAGCGACCCAAGGAAAAGGACAAGAAGCTAAATGAACACGCATCTTAGCAAGGCTGAGTAGTTTCAGAGTAAGTTTCATTATGTAGGGTAGCATGTTTGTATGAACTATGAAGTTCATTTTTAGGGAGTCTAAAGTTGCTATGTGGGTTGGATGCAGGAGCGAAGAAGGGCAGGAAGCTTGTCTCGAGTAGCAATCAACCCCGAGAAGAAGAAGGGCAAGAAATCAACCACCACCACCGAGGAGCGACCCAAGGAAAAGGACAAGAAGCTAAATGAACATGCACCTCCATCATGCACGACCGTGACAACAACGCCTAAAAAGAGGTCACGGCCAGAGTGGGGAGGGGTTGACGATGATGGGGATACTGAGGATAGAACCCCTGAGGATGATGAGCATGAGTCCCACGCACGGGATGATGAGTAGATGAGCCCGAGTGGTGAGAGCGAAGAGCATGGGTTGGAGAGTCCAAAAGAAGATGACATAGACCTATTGGGATTCAGTAAGTGAACTTAACATGTTTGTGCTTTAACATAAATTTATTATTTGAACAATAGGAATAATATGTGATAGGTCTTGTCAAAATGAAGACATTAATTCACAAGGTGTGGACCCTCTCCACTTAGGTCTCAACTCCAACATTGATCACCTCCGTCTCACACTTTTAGGAAAGCAAAAACATAGGTATGATCTCTTACCCATGCTAGTCACTCTCTCCATTCGTCTTGGTTATATAGTTTGCAATCCACTTATATGTTATGTTGTTCCAGGAATCTTGTACTATTGCAAAGATTCATGGGATCACTGAGACGAGGTTGGGAACCATGGACGCATATGATAGCCTTGGCGGCCTGCGCTTGGTGTGGACTGATTTTTTGACAAATCTTGCTCTCTCCAAGACCAAGGATGTGGTACCCCAATGGAATGTATTTAGGGAGGTTCTTGTGTGGAGTCAGCCTTTATGCTCAATGCAAAGTTTCTACATGCCGACGGCACTATGGTTTTGTACCCTACATGTGGAGCACTTGGGGATTGCTATGCTATGCGAGAGGGCGAGACTTGCAACTTTACATTGTGCAAGACTTTGTTCTTTTTGCGCGTCCCGCATACATGTATCTCATGTCAGAAGATGGACGAGAAAAGGTGAGTGAAAGAGTGGTTTTTTAAAGTGAACAACCATGATTTCCCTAACGTACTTACAAGTGTATGCACGTAGGTCACTTTTTTTTGTCATTGCCATCTTTACGCACCCCCACAGAGTACATCTAGTTGACCGAAGTATGATAGATGGGGAGGTGAGGTAGCTGCAAATCTTCTAGCTTTCGAGGTGGATGACGATATCTTCCTAGAGCCTAAAAAACTGCAAGAGGAAACCCAACCATACAAGTTGGGTGCAGACGAGAATCCCATCCGATCTGTTGTTGAGCGTAGCGAGGCTTTCGCAAGGTAAGTAGAGCACTCACTTCATTAAAATTCGTTTCCAAGTAGTGTAATCATTATATATTCATTATCTTTTTTATTGTTGTTCGTCCATTTATTTATGCTAATGAAAGATTTTACTATGGCAGGTGATTACTCGGGATGTTCAGCGATCGAGGAGACAGTCTTAGATTGCTTTGCTGGAACTGGGACCCTTGCTAGAGCATGCAAAGGGACTACATCGGCATTGCATCAGCATGGAGAGTGACAAGGTGTGCTTTAGTTCTTATATACGACCACTTTTACACATTCCTAAAGATTTAGGTCAATAGTATTTTAAGGGTGATTATGCTCGATGGGAGCAGCAAAGGGACATGAGGATATCGTCTCCACATGTTCCTCACCACCCTCCTCCACTTGCCCCAGTACAGTAGTAGCCATGAGCCCAACAAGGTCAAGTGCCTCGTTTGGCCACCCGGTGTTCCAAGGGATCCCCCATTTTGACATGTTATGCCACATATGTCCCTCGTGGCTTCTTTTATGATGCCCTCATCATGGACACAATGTCCCGAACTTGTAAGGCTGCTATTCCCACCTGCACCTACACCGTTTGATAGAGCTCTCTATATGCAGCCACCTTCCTTCTTCCATCAGCCGTTGCCGACGACGCCCTCATTGATGTATTTCATCTCTTGTAAAATAACAAAAATGTATTGATTTACACATTATTGTGATGCACTTTTATACACTTATATTATATCTATGGCATTGTTTTTTGCTTTTGCTGTATTGCATGTGTTCAACATCTCGTAGGTGTTTTTCATAATATGCTATAGTCTTGTAATTTTTCTTTGGAATACAATGGAAGTTTTATCTCTCTATGGTGTCTTTGTAAAAAAGTAGCAATGATAGTGGCCCATCGTGTCTTATGGTCAACATCTTGTAGATGTGCATAAGTCTTGGAATGTATTGGACAATATTGGAAGTTTCATCGTTGCCCCCGCTGTGGTTTTAAAAAAACATGCTATGAAATCGGAGAGAGAACGAGTGAGACAATAGAGAGAGACAGAAAGAGTAGAGAGAGAAACCACTGGCCTCAAAACCAAAAAGACAGAAAGAGTAGAGAGAGACAAAAAGAGTAGAGAGAACCCGCTCGCAGAGACCCCGCTCGCCTCAAAACCAAAAAGCACTCGCTGAAAAATGCTGGTCACTAAAAAAATACACCCAATGATGATGGTTCTGTATGGGGCATTGATTTACTTATTTTGTCACTCTTTTTGACATTTTTGTGTGTCGATGATAGAGGATTTTATTGGCTTTGTATTGGTTTGTGGAAAGTACCCTACTTTTTGTGTTATCCTATCATGTACTCATAATGAGAGCGAGAAGGCCACTAATATGAGATTATTTGTAACCTTTTTTATTTTATTCATGTTGTGGATTGGTTTGTCACCGCCACGTATGTTAAGATTGTTCTTGCTAAAGTTTTGAAAAGTTTAAGTAGTCGACAAAGGATTCACCGTAGTCTTTTCTCATTTCATTTCATGGATTGACCTGTATGTGATTGGTGATATTGGTGTCTATTTGTGTTTTTATGTTTCATTAGATGTATACTTCCTGCCGAAGTTGGGATAAATCTCCTTGCACGTGGATATGTATGCAAAGTGAGATGATCTCTTAGTGGCAAAGGTTGCTGGAAAATAACTAGATTGGGGTTTTTGGGAAATAACTAGGATATGTATGCCAGATGTATATATATGCCAAGTTTGGTGCTTTCTTTAAAGAAAACTAAGTGCTTTCTTTAAAGAAAACTAAGTGCTTGAGGAGCTCCTTTCGTGGATATGCATGGCAAGCTTGGTGTGTTCATATATAGGTAGCCAAGTTTAGTGCTTTCTTAAAGTAGACCATGAGGCCCAAAATGGGCTTCAAATATAAGGTCTATCTTTATGGTACCCTTTCCTCACCTGTCGGTGGCCTCGAGGACGGGAGTGGAGACTAGTTGTTTTCAAAATAGGAACATTTCAAAGATGCATGTTACCAAGTGTTGTTAAAAACAAAATTTGGGCTTCATGAAAACGTCTCTCGTTAAGCATGTTCATACATGCATACATGGCCATACTTAACATCTTCAATGTCTCTCGTTAAGCATGTTCATACATGCATACATGGCCATACTTAACATCTTTACCATTGCCTTCTTCTAAATCTCAGCCGACCAACTCGTGGCTCTTCCTCCCCTCCTCCGGCTATGGAGCCTGAGGAGATCGCCGTGGTCCTGGCGAGAGCCTCGGAGCTGCACTCCAAGCTCAGGGACGCCATCGTCTCCTTTGCGGACGACGCTTCTTCTTCTGCCCTCAAGGACCTGCAGAACGGCGAGAGCACAGCGGAGGTCCGTAGTCTTGCGGCCATCCAGGACGCGCTCGAAGTCCTCGAAGAGCAGCTCGAGTCTCTACAGGTTCTCCCGCTTCCTCTTTCCTTGTTCTCTTCTCATGAAAGACGCGTACATTCCTCACTTTAGGGTTTAGAAGCCCTACTTTTGCTGTTTTGTGAACCAGTTAGGTTCGGAAACCTATTTGTGCTGTTATGTGAACCAGTTAGGCTATTAACTCTGTTATGCCACTCTATAATGAGGTTCTTAAACGAATCAGACCTAATGGCCAGAGGGTTATGCTGTTATGCTGCACAGTAAGATCTATTGAGTGGGTCTAGCCTAATGGTTGGGGTTCGAACTCCTGTTGTACAAGGACTGGGCCGTAATACCTAAGGGTCAATGCTATGCTGCCCAAACAAATACTTACATTTTTCCCCAGGGTACCGGGTTTGCAGGATTTGAATGGTCCCTCTTTTGGTTGATATCCTTCCCATGCAGGCTTTGCAACAGCAACAGCGAGCCGAAAGAGATGCGGGGCTTGCTGAAATAGAGGAAAGCAGGCGAGTCTTCTTGACACGGCTCAAAGATTACAGAGGCAGAGAGCTAGAGATTGTTCAAGAAGCCCTCGCATTTGCTGGGGGCAGTGTTCCTGACAAGGATGATTTGCCGCCGCCAGGTTACCCAACCATAAATGATGACGATGAATCTTCTCAACTCCCCCTTGTCCCACCCCCCAGCAGAACATCTGGTCCTAGACAGAGCCAGGGTATGGCTGAAGAGCAGCAAGATAGGAGTGAAGTGTTTGATTTTGAGGTGGAAGCACCAGAAGATGAGGAGGGAAGTGAAGGAGATTTGGCCTTTCGGTACGAAGATGACAAGGATCCCAACAGCCTTATAGTAGCTGCAGTGAATGCAGCCAATGCAGTGAAAAACTCAGTGAAGAACTCGGGAGCCTTTGCATCTGCACTGAATGCTGTCAAGAACTCAGTGGCTTTCCTTGGCCAGTTGGTTGGGAAAATCACTGGGCAAGTTACGGGGCCGTCATCGAAAGTTGTGTTGATAGTGGTCAGTACTCTTGCAGTTCTCTCATTGACTGATTTAGGTGAGAAGAGAACAAAGTCTGTTTCAAGGGTGTCAAGAACACCTGCCCATCGATCTCATCATCACCATATCAGTGACCTACTTGCTGAAAGTAGCTCACAGCAGAGTGGACAGTTGGACAGTGAGAAATCTCACACAGGCTGCGGTCATAGTACAAAAGAGGAGCTGCCTTGGGCACCGGCAGTTGAAAAACTTCCAGTTCGGGATGATAGTTTTATCACAAGCAGTCCTGTGAAGAAATTGGAAGATGATTTTCCAAAATGTGTTGTTCGGGAACGCCTCGAGCTCCCATTTTACCAGGAGTTGCAATCTCCTGATATTCTCTATGGGCGGGGCTGAGAATGTCCATCCAGATTGATGAATTTTTTTATAGCATGTGGGGTTGGGGTTTGCGCAAGACAGCACCCTCTTTGACTATGCTCACGCTCATGAGCCTTTCACACCTGTGGAAATTTTGTGAAAGGCATTGCATCTAATGTTCTCTGTAACGCCATTGATCAGGTTAGAACTGGGCGAGTTTTGCACATGTAGGTGTTTGCTCAACAGCGATGATATTTCCTGACCTGTTTGGTAAAAGGTTCAACATGGTAACCTGCAGGGGTGGTCTCTGACCTGGTATCACCATGTATTTTTAGTGCTTTTAGAAATTCTGCACCATTCCATCTATCAAAAGCATCTTTCTTTACCTCCTTCCATGGCATCTGTGTATCATTTACTGAGGCCTTGTGCAGCTATCCATTATGTCTCAAATCTATGGATGTTGTCGGGCTTTATCTTTTTTCAAATTCTACTATGAGGCACGCGCATTATCCATTATCTGCATTGATGATGAACTAACACCCTCACATGTGCAGCTCTCCAGTTCTAAATTTGATCATTTGGGCTACATTTTTCAGGGAAGTTAGTAACAGAAAAAAAAATGGTTTCTACCCTAGGAAATCTTAAAAGCATTTCTATCCTGTGAAAAAAAGCAATTACCATCTGTAGCATTTTGGAATTTGATATAAATCTCAAATTTTTCTGGATTTTGGGAAAACTTTGCTTATCCTCCTCTTTCACCTTGTTCCCTCTCCATGTCCTTATCTCTATCCGTCGTTTGGTTCCTCTTTCTGTCTCTGTCTGTCACCTTTATACGAGGCCTTCTTTTCCTGGTGAGTTGGAATCAATTGTACCACACATGTTCTAAAGTAATTATTGTTTTCATGTATGAGACTGTTGTCCCAGTGGGATTGCACACACAAGATTCATTAAATCCAACACAAAATAGTCTCATATGCATGATGAAAAATTATGAGGCTTCATGTGGATGTATCTTTGTCTAGCTCGTCTCTTGTAGAGGTGAAGCCTCGAATGCAAATGCTTGTAATCAAAGTTGCTTAAAGAGCCTGTCTTTTTAAGGTGTGAAAGTGAATCATCATCATGTAAGATGCAAGAGGCTGGATACGGATTTAAAGGTTATGGAAGTTTAATGATGGCAGTAGCAAGAGTTGTTCCCTTTTCCAAAAAAGAGCTTGGATTTCCATGGTTGAAATAGTAGCAAACATTGGACATTATAAAAGAGTATTGCTTAGTACCCAAGACAAGGGAAAATACCCAAGAGCGGCTATGTGCCTGAGATTGTGCCATGTTATCACTGTCTCAATCACAAGTAATGGAAGCCTCTGTTCTACATGTTTTCTTGTTTTCTTGAAGTAAGTTCAGCATAACAAAAGGTTTCTTAAAGTACACAAAATAACATCATAGTCGAATTCCTTAAAGCCTTTCTTTTATTGGCACCCATAGTATTATTTGTGGGGCGAGTGCATTGCATGCTTGCACCGTAATTTAATAAACTCCTTAAATCTCTATTTTTACTTGGTGAAAACCCAATATGACGCTTTTAGCATTTAATGGGACTTTGTGCCCACATAAAAGTTTTAAGGGTGCTATGAGTGATGTACCTTTTACTTCACCCTCTCGACTATACTTTTAATGGGACTTTGTAGCCATTAGTAGGACTCTTAACATTTAATGGGACTTTGTACCCACCTAAAAGTTTTTAGAGAGTGATGAGATTTGTTGGTTTTATAACTAAAAGTGGCATAAGTTGACCGTTTTTTTTAAAAGACAAGCTCCAATTTTAAAGACAAGCTCCAATTTTATTCTCGATTTTGAAATTTTAGTGGGTAAAAATTACATGAAATGTCTGTTTTTCGTGAACACTGTTTTAAGAGTGCTATCAGTGATGTAACATACTTGTAATAAAATACTTCACCCTCTCAACTGTACTTGCAATAACATACTTCATCATCTCTAATATTTGCTATATGATGCTTTAGAGTATGATCCCTTTTTCTTCCTTGACACTCTTTGTGCTATGAAATCATCACAAATAATTAAAATTTGCATGACACCATTCAATTAAAATTATCACAAGCAATAAACTACAAGATAAACTAATGTTCACGAATTGCATTAAGGATGAGGTTGTACAAATAAATTATTTATGAAGGATTGTATAAAGCGAAGCTCAAAAGATCCAAAAAAATAAAGTTAGCTTTAATGAGGTGTTATGGAGATCCAACATAAATGAGCTTTCAGCAAAAGATATAATTAAAAAATCTCAAAACCAAGTGAGCATGACCACCATCGCCTGGACAAAAACACCGTCTGCTTAATGTGCGGAGAGTCAAAACAATTCAATGTGCATGATGCTGCAAGTTGAAAATATTGTCAAGCACCACCACTCACGCCCGCGTGTGCACACACACGCCATTATGCATATTTGAGAGGAAAATTTCAAATTCATCAAAGAATAGATGTTTTCATTTGAGTAGAGCGGGAACCAAATAAGATTGCATGAGTGTGTGACATGCAACAAAGGGACAAAGGCATACAAGAAACACCAAGGAACGCAAGAGGTCTATTAACCTACATAAATTGGAAGCTTTACCTCTGTCTTTTGCCTTTATTAGTAGTGAAGTTGGTGATGCGTTCCATATTTCTAAACTATTTTGTTGGTGATGATTGATGATGGGCACAATCTTTTAATCTTCGGGCTCTAGTTCAATGGTGATGCCAAAAGCATTGACCCACTAGGATTTTGCAACCGACCAAGATTTTTGCACCAATAATGAGATTTCTCTCTATTGTTATGGGAAATCTATTTTTACCCTCTCTTTGTATCTCTATTTTGAGCTTAACTAGTGCTACAGACATTGATAACCCGCCTGGGTGATAGCTTCCATATTTATGCCACCGGTTGTGGGTTGGTGAGATTACGGGAGATATGCCGTGGGTTGTTTACAAGCAACCATTTTTGTGTATTAGAATTATGGTATAGTTATAGTGCCAACTCATGTACTCGGCTTCAAACAATGGATTAACCTTTCCATGCTATAGTAGGAGAGTACTTTCCCTTGTAGCATGTACTCTGATCTCTTTATGTTATGGTTGTAGAGAAGAGAAGAGAATAGAAGAAAATTCAGCCATCCATCTCTCTTGTGTGCTTGTCTACTTGTGTGCTTGTCTACTTGTGTGTGTGTGTATTTGCAAGGGGTTCAAGATCATCCTTGGCATATAAGCATGAGAAGCTTAGGATGAAGTCCATTAATGGATGAAAGAGAAGCTTAAATCTATTGGGAAAGTTGAAGAGACAGACCAACCTAAAATAGATAACTCATGATGGACATTCAAGGATGTTCTAATCAGTGTAGTTGGGAAGTATATAGGCCAGAAGCCCTCAAGAAAGCATGCAAGACAAGAGTCCCCAAGTATGGAAGCTGGTTAGCACCCGGTTAGAAATGCAAGCATGTAGACTTCCTAGCTTGCATGCTTATAAACTTCTCATAAGAGCTTACATGTTGCGGACATCCCAGCTATAGCATGCAAAAAGGGTTGCAAACTTCCTAGCAAGCCTACTTGTAGGCTAAATGGATTGCATCCTTGCTGGCATCCTAGCTTGGAAGCTAATTTATGGTTTTTAAACTTTTACTATAGCCTACTTATATGATTATGGATTGAACCTCCAAACTTGCATGCTTGCGGGCAAACTTATGCTTATTATCAATTAGCTGACAAGCACGAAAATTGTGAAGCCCACAAGCATGTTTGTTATTATCCATGTGAGAGATCCCTTGGATGTCATTAGATTACCAACCCAAGAAAATAGATAAATAAATAATACTTTATTGTTGATGTTAAATATTTGTAGATTCTTGAGTGCATAAGTATAGTTTGCTAGTAGAGCCACTTACATGCATCATGGTCGCAGCTTCTTCAATCTACCCGTCTCCTCCATAACCTCATTCCCATGATTGGAATGTGTCGGAGTAGGTGATGGTGTCCTAGAAAACTCGCTTTGGAATGTGTAACCTCCTTCCCATGACTGGAATGTGTCAGAGCAGGTGATGGTGTCCCAACAAACTAGCTCTGGAATGGTAAGTGGCACGTCCCTTTGTCTAGTGATCATCCTCCTATGCAAACCCTTAATTTGATCAGCCAGAGAGTAGAGGCCATAGAGTCCATGGCATCCTCCAAAACCTCCCCTATAAAACTAGCACTTACTAGGATTTGCCTAAGTAAGATCAACAATCTAGCAATAGCAGGATCCATGGTTAAGGACCCGGCTTTATGCATGCAAGAAAGTACCAGGGTGTCGAGAAACATGCTACTAAGGAGGAGATGCAAGAGAGTGTAAATATAGCAGTAGAGTAGCTAGCTATTAACTCGAAAAAGGCTAAATGTAGACAAATGAATTTTGAAGTACAATCTCTACAATATGAAACATGTTATTAGATGGGCATAATGTTTGAATGACATTTTTAGCCACACTAATTCTATCACTAAGCGACACTCGACTATTTTTTTTAAAACTCATTACTTTTAGTGAATTGTGCCGCTATGCGACACTTGTAAGTTTTGTCAATAAGCCAGTGTCACTAGGCCCCCGCTTAGGTTGTAGTGGTTGTGATTATCTAGAATGTGTAATCATCTAGTATACTTATAATTACATTGATTTGAAGGTTCGTGTGTTATTGTGTGAACCAGTTGAGAAATGTAGAAAGAAAGTAATTTATTTTCAAAGGCATGCATAAATATTGCAAAGGTTGTAACATTATCGATGTAGCCTTGGATGGATCCCAACTCTTGAATGTGTCTTTTGTGATACATAGTAGAGTGCGTAACAATACATCATACATTTTGGGTGGTAGAATAAATTTTTCGGTTGACAATAATGCACACATACACCAATAGCTTACACTTTTACATTTCATAAAATTTCTAGGTGTAAGAACTTCAAGACTTGAAAGTTTGTATGTATGAGAGTTATTTGTTTAAGAGTGTGTATAGAAAATCTCATGCAACCTAGAACAAAAGGTTACACGCATCCAATGGCATTGTCATAGGTTGGTTAAGGGAGAATGCCACAAACACATAGGATTTGTTCAAGAGTATGTATGTAGAACCTCATGCAACCTAGAACAAAAGGTTACACACACCCAAAGGCATTGTGGTAGGTTGGCTAATGGAAAACTCCACAAACACATAGGACTTTATTTTCAAAGGCATGCATAAATACTACAAAGGTTGAAACATTATCGATGCGTCCTTGGATAGATCCGAAGCTCTTGAATTTATCTTTTGTGATGCATGGTAGAGCCCATAGCAACTTGTCATAGATTTTGGGTGGTAGAAGAAAATTTTCGCTCGACAATAATGCGCGCACACACACACAAAGAGCTTACACCTTTAGACTTAATAAAATTTCTAGGTGTAAGAGCTTCAAGAGTTGAAAGTTTGTATATAGGGGTTTTATTTGTGAAGAGTGTGTATGGAGGGAAGCTCATGCAACCTAGAACAAAAGGTTACACACACCCAAGGGAGGTTGGTTAAGGGAGAACGCCACAAACGCATAGGACTCTCGCCACACGTGCAAGGTACAAAGCCATACAAAGCATATATGGCATTTCGTTGAATACCCTTTGACAATGCAATGCAGGCTGAACACACACTTAAAAGGATAGAAGGTTACACACGAACGTGGACTAACCCAGCACAAGAAAAGAGAGGAAAAAAAAAACAAGGGAAAAAAAACCATTGGATGGAATTTTCCAAAAAAACAAAAGGATTGGGCTCCTGTGCTTGACAAAGCTCTCCATGTGAAGCTGACAAGTGCCAAGAAAGGGGGCGGAGGGCAGTCGAAGGAGGCGCCATGGAAGAGGACACTGGCGACCTTGAAGTCGTGCTTACCGACTTGTATTTGTTTTTTAATCGATTACTAATTGAAGTTGGTAGCTGCCTTGGTAAAAAAACTATTCCAAATTAGGTTGTCATCCATGGAGAATTGAACTACATTCGTCTCAAGGCATTTGAAAAGTATTTTTCCACTTGTATTTGTTTTTTAATCGATTACTAATTGAAGTAGGTACCTTGGTAAAATGAACGATGAGTGTCTCTTGAATCAACTAAAAGCTTACAATCTTTACCTTTAGAAACTTGTTGGGGTTTAGATTGCGCAGGACTACTGATGTTCTAATCGTAGTGCTCAAGAATGACATAAACTTTACCTTTTTTTTCCTCCTCTTGGCCAACTCTGCTATAACAGCATTAGAGGCTAGCGATTGGCCTGGAACTTGCCTCCTTTGATTTCTCTACATTTTAAGTGGAGGTCCCTGGTTGCTTTGGACAAAACCGTAGGCCTTTGGTGTTCAAGTTAAGAGCTTATCTTAGCCTTGCCTAAGCATGTGTAATCAGGTCTTGTCTTGGAGCCGTAATCTGTAACTTCTCGTGTGGGTGTAATAGCTCGTTTGTTGTATCCTCACTCTATTGGATCTTTCCTTAGAGTTGTATCCTCACTCTATTGGATCTTTCCTTAGAGTTGTAATCTCTAACTTCTTGTGTGGTGTGCTAGCTTATCCATCACATTCCCACTCTATTGGTTCTCTCTCACAAAAGGCAGGAGAAAAAGAAGCAAATTTAAGGGGAAAACCTACAATCACACCTATCTAACTTCTTGTGTGGTGTGCTAGCTTATCCATCACATTCCCACTCTATTGGTTCTCTCTCACAAAAGGCAGGAGAAAAAGAAGCAAATTTAAGGGGAAAACCTACAATCACACCTATCTAAACAAGCATCCATTAAGCTAGTAAGAAACAATAGCATGTAAGCAAGCAAGAAGAGGGAAGAAGGAGCGCTTATAAGAAAACTATTTCAAGTGAATGATTGTGTTGCTTATTACAAAAATGGCTTATTTATAAGTGACTAGTTTTCACACACTAGGCTTACCAAACATTATAAAGGTTTAGTCTCTATTACTAGTCTTAAGAAACTTTGTATGTGAAGTCTGTACACTATGTACACTAAGTCCATATACTATGACTTTTCCCATTTGACATTGAGTGTATGGTAAGGCCGTTTACAAAAGATAAGTGGCTATTCCAGTTCCATGGATATGATTTCCTTTATCGTCTTTGGTTCTGGTCAATTAATAACATCTTGCACCTTGGGATTAATAGCATAAGCTAATATACTATGATAGTATGAACCCTAGATATTTAATTCGGTTGGTAAAGAAGGTATACTTACTTTGCTTGGAAAAAAGTTTGTGCTTTTGGAGGGATTCTAAGACTTTAAACACATGCTTCTCATGATCAACAACATTCTTAGAGTAAAGCATAAAATATCAAATAAAATTAAAACAAAATCATTCACATGCTCTCTGAAGATTTTTTACATCAATCAATTAAAGGTAGTAGGTGCATTAGTTAATCCGAATAGATTTACCATAAACTTATAATATTTATATACCGAGTACTAAAAGCTGGCTTAGGAATATCTTGCTCCTTAATTCAGATGTAATAATATCCTGACTTTAAGTCAATCTCCAAATGTTACGTCAACTATTCCTTGAGCTCAATTGCTTCTAGAATGGCCATCTTATAAGCCTTTCTCCAAAGGTTGTCTTAACTATTCCTTGAGATCAATTGCTTTTGGGATGTCCATCTTAGAAGATCTTTTCATAGTCCAGTTCTCGATATCAACTCTCATGAGGGAGAAACAGAGCTCATTTTGGGGCCTTTTGCCCAAAACGAAAAATCCCTCTCCACCAATTAGAGAAAGGCCAACATAACGTTGTGGAAATTGCGAAAACAAAGTAAAATCCACAAAAAGAAGAAATAAGAATCATATTTTATTGAATATACAACTGTTTACATTCAATGAAGAGATCCTTTTCGATTTTGACAGGATTATTCTATTGTGAGTGCACTTATATCATCAAAGACACAAAAAAAGGGTCCCTCCTAAGCCGGATTTCCCGATTGAACAACGCCTTCCTCTAGCTTTTTCAATTTTCTACACTCTAGCATCTCTTACTGTCTAATGCTCTCAAGAATGGCAACAAAAAACCATCACCGAGCTTGTGCAAAACATTGTGTAGAGCCAAATGCTGAGGATCAAAGAAGGGAGGTGAGTTCTTTGCTTTGTCGACTAGCTTCTTCTATTAACTCTATTGAGATTGCCAACATAATTTCTGCAACTGGGTGTTGGCAAAAGATTATTGTATCGAAAGGGAGCTAGATTTTGATGCAACATCCAAACAGGAGAAAGAAGCAAAGATCAAAGAATCAATTTTTGGCAGCATGGAAAGGTATGGTGAAGGATTTTAGAACTGTAGTAGAAGGGAAGAAAAATGTCAGGGAGATCTTAATCCAACATGTGTGCACGCACAAAGAACTTGTGTTGCATGATTATCTTGACTATCTTCAACAACATAGACCAAAATGAAAGTGTTTTTTGTAAACCTCAATGTTTTTTTTGTGAATTTTTGTTGATTTATTTTTGACCACATAATTTAATTGTTACAGATATTTATCCATCATCCTATCAAGAATGGCAGTTTTAATAGAGTGCATTTTGGGACTATTGGATATTCTACATGGTAGCATTGGAGAGTTACAATACCAAAATAGATCTGCCACACCCAGTTACCCTAATCAAGTATTTTCTTTTATGATCATTTCTACCAATTGCTGGACAAAGGAAACACCTATGGTACCTTGAGAAGGCTAGATCTTCCAGAATGGCATAGTATGGATTGGCCCATTCCTCATGCCACTATTACAAAGATTTACAGAGCTAAACTCTTCTCGTAAGATTGTGGCTTTACTTGTGCAGATGATGGGAGAGGCAGATCCTCTTGGGAGTGGCTTTACTTGTGCAGATCCTCTTGGGAGAGGCTGATCCTTTGGAAGAGGTTGATCCATGGGCCTAGGTAGAGGTGGATCCATGGGCAAAGGCATAGGCTGGTCATCAGGCAACGAATGTTCTTTTGGCACAGTGGGAGAGGAGGTCAAAGGCTCAACTCCTGGCACACAAGATCATGCTCCAAGGAAGATAGAGGGTCAAGTTGTGCCATAGGTTCATGCTCCAAGGGCTTCCCCTCTTCCATGAACTCCTTTTGAGCAGCATTTTCATGTACCATGGGATCCTTTTTGTAGCAAGATCTTGTTCCATAGTGCCTTCTTCTGTAGCAATATGCTCTTGTTCCATTGTCCCCTCTTTTGTAGAGGCTCCTTTTCTCTGGTCTCATCTTAAAAAAATTTCTCTATCTCTGGATATCAAATGCCATGCTTTCCTTCTCTTTGATCTGGTCTCTCCTTTTTTTGGCACAGGCACCTCTTCTCTTGGTGCTCTGTGAGCATTATCTAGGAGAACTTTCAGTTTTAGTCCTAAAACTGTTCACAAACTCTGCATTATAACTATCCTCATCAAGCTGTAATCAAGATTAATGAAGTTTAGTGACCTTTTGATCCCATATTGATCACTGTACAATGTCATTATAAATGAATGTTTGGTCTTTCAAAAACATAATAAGTGTTCACTTACTTTGAGTGATAGGGAAAATGATGGTATTGACCCTATGAAAGTTGCAGTGTGTAAACCATTCGGTTAAGCTTGTTACTGGATCTCTAAAATTTCTTACAACTTGAGAGAAGTGGGGGTCCAAAATATATACCATTGGTTGGACATCTAGAGGTAACTTGGATCTCATCATGCTGTCCCCAAAAAAGGTTTGGTCACAGTAGGCTTTCAAAAATTCATTGCCAACATTGTACCAAATAGTTAGGAACTTATTGAGTCTGAAACCTTTGCAGATTTGTTCCTCAAGATCCTTGTGCATTATTTTGACAAAAGAATCTCTGTGTCAGCATCATCAACCTCCTCTATTTTGATAATAATTCTAGACCCCAAGTCAATCTCTGCAGGTTCTCCACATCTTGAATGGTAGTAGCATGGGATAGAGCCTGAGAAGCAGCATCCTTTTGGCTTTTTAGTGATTGCTCATAGGCAGCCTTAGCCCTTGTGTCTCTATTATGTGTTACCTCTTGAATCTTGATTTCTTCATCTTTTGGCTTCCTTGCTGGTGGTACCATGAGAATGTCCCTCATCTTCACATCTACCTAGTTAGTAGGATGAAGGAGCTGGTCATATCTCCAACGTACCCTCTTGAGGGTTTCCATGTCTTTGAGCATGATTATACTCCTGTGGGCATGGACAACAAACCAACACAGTGTCCTGGAAGAACTCAATAAGGAAGTCTACTGTTGCTTCTTGGAGTGTGTAGATAGCAGACCTCTGCCACCTCTTTCCCAATGACCAATTATCACAAATCTCTTTCACAATCCTCTAGAAGGGTGCCTTGGGGATAACAAACCCAATAGCCTTCTATGCCTTTCTTATTTCTCTTATGATTGTCACTCTCTGGGTGAATCGCCTTGTCTTTTCTTACTAAAGGATGTGTATGGACTTTCCTTTTATGGGGGCTCTAGACTTGGATGGTGCTGGTGCCCTTCCTGTGTGGCAACCCTTGCAATAGGAGGGCCCATTCCCTCTACCCTAACTATTTGCTTAGTCCTTGCCATTGATCAATAAATGGCTTGTACCTGGAAAAGGAAATACATACAAGTGTTGGTATTTGATGCCGAGAACGTGATATGCCTAGATGATTGGATTCCAGATGCCCAAATCGCCTTTTGTAGCATCTTTTTGGAAACATGCCAAAAGAACACGATTTCAATGATTGAAAGACCTTGCAAGTGTTATATCACATTCTTTAGCACTTTTTAACCTATGTATCCTACACCAAACCTGAAAAACCAAGTGTGCATTTCACCAAACTCTATGCAATGTGTGGCCCCTTATATTGTGTTCTCTGATAGCTTGTGCAACCACTCCAATGCACCTAAGAACACCATGAATACACGCAACAAGCACATGCAAGCCTTGACCTATCACATGATCTTGCAAAAACTCGAGGAGTATTGTCTCCCTTGTTGATAGACAAATTGAGGTGGATATCAAGCTAGAGTCATCCTAGGCATTGGGAGGTGGATGTCCAGTGGTGGTGAGCTCGTTGTCTAGTTGTGCTGATGCAAGGAGATGGTGAAAACGAGTGGTGGAAGAGTAGAAAAAGGTGTGAGAAAGAATGACCTACATGGGAGAATAATGACATCTATTCAATTCAAAATCATGATGATGTAATCGCCAATCATGGACGAAAAAAGTGGGTGACACGTGTGGGCATTAAATGCACTTTTTATTCGTTGATCTTGAGGAAGATGGCTTTTTGGCATGTATCTTGTTTCCTCAACAATTTTGCATGCGACTAGTTCCCCCCAGACTCCTTGTTGGCTACCATCAAGTAGGCACCCTGTCACTAGTTCAAGGAGCACTTGTAACCTCGGGGGGGTCACTATATGTAAATCCTCTATATCACGTGTGTTCAAGGCCTATTTAAAAAGTCCCTTATCTGTGAATTTTTTAGTGAATATAATGTATCCTTTCCTATTCAAATCTGTAATTTTTTTTAAAATACAATAAATAAATCCCCTCTATAAATATATTTCTGTAAGTTTTAAATATTTAAAATGTCCTTCTGTTGAATCCACGTGATGCTTACATATTTATACGAGTGACCCCCCCGAGCTTGTAACCAGCACAGTTCTAGCTAGCATCCAGGCAAGCACCTTGTCACCCTGTCTCACCAGTTCAAGGAGAACTTGCCAATCTTGACAAGACATCAGAAACAGGGATGGAAAACCAGGGGCCTTCCTCAAGCACCTATATCGCATTGTTTGGATTTTTTCCTGAGAAAGCGCAATACAACGTGATTTTGGACTTTGGGCAATCCCCCCCAGCCCTTAGATTGTGTTCTTTGGCTCTTCTTGAACAAAATTGTTTTCCCTTATGTTACCATTGAATTTTTTACCTACTCGGATCTTGGAGAGAGCAAAAGGTCTCTCATCAAAAGGTCTGTAAGCTTTGTTCATGAGGCACTGAAGCAGGAGACTGCTCAGGTAAGCTGTAACTACCATACCTCAAATCGAATCGTCAATATTCCTAAGTATTGTAGCTTATATAGATTGGAAACTCTTGTAGAAAAAAGACAAAAGATCAGGGGAAAAGGGAAAGAGAGAGACCCTACTCAGCCCATGAAAAGGTCCCTCAAACTTGAGGGCACCACACTTGGGGAAGGTAGATCTTGTCATGAAAAGCACGGATTTGTTTCTACCTAAGAAGAAATCATGTGACATGATGCTATTTGAGTTCCTTCATAGAAGCAATGCCCATGAAGATTATCACATATTCTATGAGTTGTTCAACCAGACTATGCAAAAATACTGGATCAACACAAAGACTTCTTGGCTAAGGAGATCAAATTGTTCCAAGGAAGGGTCTTTTTTGAGGAAAAAGCTTACATCCACATCAAGGATATGTTGATAGATATGAGATACAAGAATGCAGTCAACAAAAGGTATGAACAATTGCCACAAACTACCAAGGCAAAGTGTTCCATGCACCCTAGAAAGTGCAGGTGCCTTGATGAAAGTCTGGCTTTTGCAATCTACCTTTGGTATGTGCATGGAGCACCAAAAGAGCTCTTAGAGTAGGCAGAAGAGGAGGAGTATCTTGAGGAAGTGAGAGAAGCAAGGGATTCAGATGATGTTAAAAGTCAAGATGAAGAGGCTGAGGAAATGTATGTGGAGGAAGACATCAACATTGAGAAGGAGAAGGAAGAAGTTGCTGCTATGGACCTTATTGCTTTAAGGTCATAGACATTGAAGACAACAATTGATGATCAAGCTCTGAACCTTGACGACTCTAATCATGCTGTTCCACTGC
Source organism: Cibotium barometz (assembly GCF_041138505.1). Classification (NCBI taxonomy): domain Eukaryota; kingdom Viridiplantae; phylum Streptophyta; class Polypodiopsida; order Cyatheales; family Cibotiaceae; genus Cibotium; species Cibotium barometz. Next base: position 29,900,282 of record NC_141046.1, read on the forward strand.
TCCCAACTTTTAGGATTGGAGATGTGCAGTATGTTTTGCTATATGATATACAATGTATATTGAATTTGAGGGAGGACTATGCACTTGGAATGATTTCCCAGTCTTGCACTCTAGATTCTGGGTTCATTGATGAGGGTGATTCCTAGATCTCTCTGGAGGACAAAATTAACTCACAAGAGTAATTGGCTTTTTGTTTTTAGGAGGCTGCCAAGTTTGAGAAGAGTCAAGAGATGGATGATGCAACATTTAAGCAAGTGCAAAAGGATCTCAAATATGACATGTATGGCAAGGACATAAAGACTGAGGAACGAGCATAGGAATATTTTGAAAGAAGAATTTTTCTATGTTCAGACAAGAAATTGGAAGAAGATGAGAATATGAAGGTTTGTCTTTTTATATTTGAAGTGTCAGGTTGTCATGTTACTATATTTGTTCATTAAAGCTTTCTTTTGTTCATTTCAGTTTGTTAATTGAAGATGAAAGCTTCCTTCTAAGATCATCTGGGAGTAGAGAGCGAGGCCTTGGTTAATCATCTAGTTTGTCACACTACATCAACGAGCTATCATATGCAAAGATGCTAATTTATCACACTAGCATTTCAACAATGATGGGAAAAATGTTGTTTTCTTCTTGAAAAGTTTATCTCAATTTCTTGGAGATCAATAGCCAAAAGGACAAGATTATATTGATTGAGATGATCTACACTCTCAATATTTTTGGCTATTATCCACCAGGAAAGCAGTGCTCTAGAGCTGGATATTATCTAAGCTACACTGCCTATGCACTATCAAGTGGCATAAAAGACCCTTTAATGTTGGATGGTAATGGTAAGCATCATCTAATTAGGTACAAAGAAGCACCTACACCAAAGCCGAAGATTTTTCAAATTGAAGGAGATCAATCACATAAAAGGCTAGATGATTCTATTGTTGAAGAGCTACAAGAGCAAGGCCTCTTGAAAAAAAAGAGGTCACCAATCAAAATAACAAGAAAAGCACCCACTCGTAGGCTAAGGGAACAAATCTAGTAAAATTGCACATGTAATTACTTGATAGAAAATTATCAAAAAAGTTTGTATTTAGAGACAAATAGGAATTCGGATATGCTTGTTCATTGCATTTTAATATGAAGCTAAATATTCAGCTCCCTATTTATCAACCCAATGATGGTTGAAGTACATTTTTGTTTGTCTCAACTTTGCATGCTTATTTGCAGCTATTGAGCTGTCAAGAATTTACCTTTTTCTTTGCTTTTGGATAGTTTCAAATACCAATTTCAGTTGTGAGCTTTTAAGTGTCCTCTTGATGTGCAATCTTTGCTAGATTCCTCGGTAAAACCACTGGAAAACTTGCTTCATGCTATTTGCTTTCTGAGCTCCCCCAAAATGCTGTGTATGTCTAAAGAAAGCATTACGTGTTGTGTAATGAGACTTTTCCATCCCCCCTTGTGTAGACCAAATTATAGAGCATCCATATTTTTTGGCAAAAAAATGGCAAGTGGTGGTTGTAGAGTATATGCTGCACAAATAATACAAAATGTGTTACTTTATAGTGTGAATTGTTTACACTATGTGGCTAAAGAAAGTTTCTAAAATTTATTACCATGTAATGTGTAATGTTACAGTCTATCCAGGCTTTTTTCATGATTTTCCAAAAGTCTTAAGCTCTTCTTCAAATGCCCAATGGTCATCCTTGCTTCCAAGTGTGCTTGTCTCGCAAAATATGAAAAGTTTGTCGAGAGCCTCCCACACTTCTGACTTCACATTTCTTGCAAGACCATCCGCTTCATGGTCTTTTATTGCATTGTGTACCAGCTAGCTTCCACAATTCATACTTTGGAAACATACCTTGACTATCTTTTGAGTATTGTTTTGTGCTAAGGTTTTGATAGAAACCTTTTGGCTTTGACCCCATCGATAGATGGCTTGACAGGACCTTCTTTGCTATTTGTTGATTTCTTAAGATCCTTTGTTATTATATGAACATCTCCTCCATGAAGACTAATGTTAGACAAGACCCTCTCTAATGCTTGAATAGCCTGCCTCTTTTGTTTCTTAGGATGAAGCTTCTAAGAAAATCCAATATATAGAAACATCAACTTGGATAATCCGACATAAGGCATACAATGTGCATATGTGAACATTGCACAAAGGGATATCCATCACAGCTTTGAACTTGGAATCCTTCTTGTCTCTATTAGATGATCTCTTCCACCACTTAGAGTCTAAGACATATGTTGCTTCGTTGCAATACAAGAATGGAGTCTTTGAGTTCCCTCCTTTGCTTATGTTGTACATGTATTTGAGGGTTTTAAGGTCACTTGCCATATGCCACTCGACTTGAAAATCACCTTTGCCTTCCATATGAAGATGCTCTCCTTGTATCTGATTTTCAATTATAGTTGGTATTTCTATTTTGTGGAATACCCAGTCAAGTGTCTCATGGTCCTTTGTCTTAACCTGTCATTGACAAATGTAAGCTTGCATTAGTAACTAAAATAGACATCACAACAATAGTGTGTAAATTACAAGTGTTTACTAACCTCAAATGCTCATAACCACCAAATGTTCTTTTTTGATTGCACACTATATTTTGGGTTATCTTCTATAATTAATGGGTGCAATTCTCTATTCATAAGGGTGAATTTCACACGCTCAATCTTTTTCTCACAAACAATTTCACATTTATCCAGTTTTATAACAAACTTCAAACGTCCTTGGCACTCTTCAAAAGTGATACCATAGAACTCAACCATTCTTCTTTGCTCTTGTTGGAGATCCAAAAAAAATGTTGTCCAAGGATTATACATAGTACTCCCCTTCTCACCCTCAAACAGTCCTTCAATATGGTAGCATTTGGCTAATGTAGTCATCCACTTGTTGATTTAGCAGGCAAAAGCACACATTTTATTCTTTGATCTTTCAAAGTCGATGACACAGCCTTGAAGATAGAGGTGTAGCGTTTTCGGCTAACTCCACTCTCATCTAGTGCTACTTGATTATCATTTACATCAACTTTGTTGGTGTCCACAAATTGTTGCACAACATTCCATTTGATTGTCTTGTACTTCTTCTCTTCAATCATGTTTTTTGCAATGTTTCTTGATAGCAAACCTTTCATTTTTTTGATTGCAAGGATATTAGGATTGACATTCTCTTTGTTAGGCTCTAAAACGTTTCTGCAATAAGAGTGGTTTCCTCAATTGCTAGTTTAAATCTATATTATCATTGCATTCAAAGTAATAAATGCATAAGAAATCTAACCTTGCTTGCTTGACCTTGCGCTTGCACCCTTCACTACCAGGTTTCAGTTTAGCAATATTGCGAATTTTTTTACTTCTTTGTCTATCTCCCAGTGAGGTAGCTTTTGTCCTTGCTTTCTTCAGCTTCTGCTACTGGGTCTTCCTGAGTTCGTTAACCTCTTTTTTTGAAGTTGTTCTTTTAGTTGTGAGCACTCATCAACCTTCTAAGCTTTGTCCTCTACCTCTTGTTTTGGTATAGACACCTATACATATCAGAATAACAGATTGGCTAGATATGTATCCAAGCAATCCTTTGTGGTCGCCACCTACAAACTTCAGTAGTTGTGTTGGATTGGAAAAAGGAGGAGTGGAGTTTGTGATTGGGCATTTGGGGTAGATTGTTCCATCATACCATAAGTTGATATGGTCAAGCCTTCTCTCCTCATTTTTTCCATGTGCATGGCTTCTATTCTTGGATCTTTTCTTCGTTTTTGAACAGGAGCATACTCTTCATTGTAAGTTCACGTGAAGATGGTGTAGCCTCTCCTTGTTAAATTCTGAGTACGTCAATGTTATGAGCAAAAAATTACGAGCAAGATTCTTTCGAGCGAGAAAAATAAGACCAACACCCAACTATAGTTCTCTTTGAAACTACATGTGGTGACAAACGAGAGAGAGAGAGAGAGAGAGAGAGAGAGAGAGAGAGATTGTAAGATAGATAGACATCCCTTTGTACCGTTGTTATTACCTTAAAAAAGTATTGAAAAATAATTCATTTAAGAAACGTCCCTCATAATCACTCTCAATATAATAATATTATACATAAATAATTACTTATTAAACATATCATATGACAATATCTTTCAAGTGTTTTTATAGTATTAATAACAAGATATTTATGGACATGTTTCTACAGAAGTTTAAATTATCGTAAATAAGTATTAACTTGGGCTCATATATCACTCTCATAAAATACATGTAATATTTAATGCTATATATGCAAGGTTTTCCAAAATATAACCCCATAGATGTGCTCAAATGGGGTTTTTCGATCAATTTGAGTGGCTGAATGACTATATTTGGACATTGGATGTGAAAGTTATGTCACTTTTAAAAGTGCTGTCCAAGGTAGTTTCGCCAGCGAAACTACCTTGAAAGACCTTGTTCAAAGGGGTTTCGCTGGAGAAACTACCTTGATGGCTTGCTTCAATGAGTTTTCTTTGGAGAAACCCTTTCATGAAGATAGGTTGAGAGAGGTTTTTCAATGTCACCCCCTATTAAGTAAAAAGTTGTAAGAAGGATCATAAGGGAATTTTCATAGAGAAGTCTACTCTACATGTGGGTTTCTTCAAAAGCCATCCCATTATGTTCTCACCATTCTCAAAGATTCACATAAATAGTCGTGTATAAAATAGGCATTCCTATAATACTTTTCATATTTCTAAGTGAAACTATGCTTTCTTCTGATCCATTTTTGTCATATTTTTGCATAGTTGGAAGCTTTGTTTTTCCTTCGCTCGGACGCTCGGAAGATTTCGCTCAGAAAATGCTCGTCCCCTTAAATTCTTCAGTCACTTAATTGTAGGTTGACATTGTTTTGCTCTACATTCTCATAATGCAGCACCTCTTCATGAATCAGAACTTTGCGATGGCGGTAAAGGTCTAAATGTTCAGAAGAACAAAGATTTTGTATGACATATCCGAAGTTAGTTATGAGCACATAGAGTCTTAAATGCGATGTGAGTTACTCTCTTCTGTTAAATGCACGAGAATTTCTTTATTCCTCTAGAGATTCACTTTTTGCAGTTAGTGCACACATTTTATTGTTTTTGTTGGATGTAATTTTTGATTTTGTGCATTTTAGAGATGAGAAAAATAAAGAAATTAGGGCCCCAAAACGAGTTTCCAATTCTTCTAATGATATCATGATCAACCTTATGAATCGGCGGTATTTTAGTCAAATCTTGAAGAAATATGATAGTTTACTCATGTAACCATTCAGGCTTCCTCATATTTAACTCTTTTGCTATAGGATTGAGCTTAACAAAATAAATTGCTTCCTTCTTTGAAGTAAGTCCCTCCATAACTTAGATGCCTTTACAAGTTATAGGGTGAAAGCTCTAGTTGCTCTAATCCCATACACCTTCTTCCCGTGAAGATCTATAAAGCAAACAGTCTCTTTGAGACTATGAATATTAGCTTGATTTTGTGTGAGCCAGTCCATCCCAAGAATCCCATCATATACGTCTAAGGGAAAAACTTTGAACTTACTTCCCATCCAAGGGAAAAACTCAAAACTTACAAGAAGAATTGGATTACATCTGTCCCATGACGTGAAAAATATCTTTCCACTTGCATTTGATTTTTTGTTTTATCAACAATCAGTAATTCATGCAAGCACCATGGTAATATGAATGATGAGAACCCCTTGAATCAACTAAATGCTTAAAATATCCATTAAGCAAGTAAGAACACAATAGCATGCAAGCAAAAAAGAAGAGGGAAGAAGGAGAGCTTACAAGAAAACTCTTATAAGTGATGAATGATTGTGTGTTGCTTATTGTAAAAAATGACTTAAATATAAGTGACTAGTTTTCACACTAGTCCGACCAAACTTAAAAATGGTTCAGCCTCTACTAGTATTAAGAAACTATGTATAATAGGTATGTACACTATGTACAATAAGTCTGTACACTATATGTACATTCAGTCTATAGACTATGTACAATAAGTCCGTAGACTTTTCCTATTTGATGTTAAGTGTATGGTAAGGCTGTTTATAAAAGATAAGTGCGTGTTCCAGTTCCATGGATCTGACTTCCTTTACCATCTTTGGTTATGGCCAATCAATAACCCTGGGATCAACAACTATCTCTTGACACCATGAACCCTAAATGTTCAATTCAGTTGTGTGGTAAAGAATGTATACTACCCCTTCTTTGCTTTTGGAGGGTTTCTAAGACTTGACACACATGATTCTCATGATTAGCAACATTCTTGGAGTAAAGCATAACATATCATTAAATGAAACTAAAGCGAATTCATCCAGATGCTCTTTGAAATTAAATTGAATTCCTAACGTGGTATTGTAGTAGGTAGTGATTGGTAACCTTTTTAGAGCAAAAAAAGTACCGGTAGACCTTCAATTTGGGTGGTAAACTTTGGACTACCATTTTTTACTTGTAATTTGAGAGGGCACCCTTAAGAGATTGGAGCCTTTTCTGTCTTATAGTTTGGAGGGCACCCTAAAGATTTTTCAAATTGAACTCTTTCTTGGTTATAATTTAGAGGGACATACAATCCCCTAGACACCCTCCACTGGGCTCATGGAGTCTACGTCATTTCAAGAGAATGAGAGCATAGTCATGTCCACAACTGCGTGCTAACAAATGTGGGAATTTCAAGTGTTTAAAGGAGGTATTTATAGATTGATAGAAAAAGGGTGTGTTTTATTCATGAAAATTTTATAGATAAGGTTTTAGGCCTTGAACGTACATGATATAGACAGTTTACATATAGTGAATCCCCCGAGCACCTAGCTAGGGACACACGAATGTAGCTAATAGCCCGTGCTTTTGCCATGTCTATAGCCGCATTGTAGTTTGCAAAAAACAAAAGTGACTAGGATAGAATGGGGGAGATGTTGTAAGATTCCTCCCTCCAGCTTTTGAGGTGTGTAGGTGTAAGAACCTCCCCTTCTGATCTTATAATTATTCCCCTCTCTGAAATAAAAGAAATATCATGTTTTACCCTGTTTTGGCCTAGAGAGAGAAAATGACTAGAGGGGGAGGTAATTCAAAATTGAGCTATTTTTGGATATAAAAATCCTCCTAGTGTCTAAAATGGTTTCCCTTGAAATAAAAATTCAAAAAAACTTTCCAATGTGCAATTGGAATTAATTGAAAGTAGGTAAAAAGGACCTTAGCCTAAGGGTCCAGATTTTCAGAAATTTTTGGATTATGGTCCAATTAAGGTTCCTATGTGGACCAATAAGATTAATCCAAATGTAGGGAGGAGATAAATTGAAGAATAAAAGAAAAACCCCCCAAAAATGAGTAAATGCTCACATAAGATGAAGAGTTGACTGAGTACAAGGTTTATTAGTTAAAAATTAAGAGATATTTAGAGAAAATGATGCATTTTTGACACCTCAGTGTGGGGATCTCCCCTCATGAAGGATGTGCTTATTTCACATGTATGGAGGAGTTTTAAACTAAAAAATAATGAGATATTTTCATCTCTCCTCTCTCCTATTTCAACTAGATCCAAAAAATAAGCTAAACTGACCAAAAAATGGTCAAAAATTGACCAAACTGATCTAGAAAATTCTAGAAGCAGTTTGCTTGGTTAGAGACTCACTTTTTCCTATAAATAGAAGCCTCCCCCTTTGTAAAAGCTTAATGGTGTTTATGCACTGTTACTCTACTCCTACCCTGAGCCATTTATATTGAATTTCTTGATAATTCAATTGTTTTTGGCCTAATCCTCTCCAAAGAGAATTAGTGGCCACTCTTGCTTCAAACAAGAGTAGAACCCTCAATCCCTCAAGCCCAAAGGAAAGCTTACAACTCCATGTAAGCTAATTTTTCTAACTTGTTTAATTTTTAAATCTATGGTTTTCTTGATTTTCATGTTTTTATGTTGATTGAATTAAATTCTAATGCTATGCCTTGATGAAAAGGCCACCCCCTTCTCTTCTTTACATTCTAGCCTTTCTTAATCCTAGAAAGATTAATAAAAGATTAATTAAACTTTTCTTATTGTTTATTCTCTTGAATTTTGAAAATTGTGTAGATTAGAGTTCTATACATCTAGATTGGGTTAATTTAAGTTGAAAATAGAATGATAAAAATGAGAAATGATCAGCCATACAAAGGAGGTTATGGCAAAATTTTCCAAAATTTTGTGGAAAAGAAAGTTTGTTTTTATGTTATTCCAAAAGAGTAATTTCCACTGTTTGTGCATTCTAAAAGAAATATTGTAATTACTCCATGTACATATTCACCTATGAATATGCATGGATATCACTGATATTAATTATTAAAATTGATTTTTATACATAGATTGATTATTATTAAAATTGATTTTTATACATAGAAAGATGCATAAAGGAATTATTTTTATTTCAAAAGTGTTATTCTCATTAAATTTGATTTTTATGCATAGAAAGATGCATAAAGGAATTATTTGTATTTCAAAAGTGTTATTCTCATTAAATTTATTTTTTATGCATAGAAAGATGCATAAAGGAATTATTTTTATTTCAAAAGTGTTATTCTCATTAAATTTGATTTTTATGCATAGAAAGATGCATAAAGAAATTATTTTTATTTCAAAAGTGTTATTCTCATTAAAGTTGATTTTTATGCATAAATAGATGCATAAAGAATTTTTATATCAAAATTAGAATTCTCTTAAAATCTATGTTTAAATTCTATGAATAGATGTGATGTGAATCAGATAGATGGGAATGAATGGATGGATGTGATGTGAATAGATGTGATGTGAATGAGATAGATGGGAATGAATGTATGGATGTGATGTGAATAGATGTGATAAGATGTGATGTGAATCAGATAGATGTGAATGAATGGATGGATGGGATGTGATGTGAATAGATGTGATGAGATGTGATGTGAATCAGATAGATGGGAATGAATGGATGGATGTGATGTGAATAGATGTGATGTGAATCAGATAGATGGGAATGATTGGATGGATGTGATGTGAATAGATGTGATGAGATGTGATGTGAATCAGATAGATGTGAATGAATGGATGGATGGGATGTGATGTGAATAGATGTGATGAGATGTGATGTGAATCAGATAGATGGGAATGAATGGATGGATGGGATGTGATGTGAATAGATGTGATGAGATGTGATGTGAATCAGATAGATGATGTGAATGAATGGATGGATGGATGTGATATGAATAGAAGTGATGAGAATGTGACGTGAATAGATGTGATGTGAATGAGATAGATGTGAATGAATGGATGGATGGATGTGATGTGAATAGAGGTGATAAGAATGTGAGGTGAATAGATGTGGTGAGATGTGATGTGAATCAGATAGATGTGAATGAATGGATGGATGGATGTGATGTGAATAGAGGTGATAAGATGTGAGGTAAATAGATGTGATGTGAATCAGATGGATGTGAATGAATGGATGGATGGATGTGATGTGAATAGAGGTGATGAGATGTGAGGTGAATGGATGTGATGAGATGTGATGTGAATCAGATAGATGTGAATGAATGGATGGATGGATGTGAATAGAGGTGATGAGATGTGGGGTGAATAGATGTGATGAGATGTGATGTGAATCAGATAGATGTGAATGAATGGATGGATGCATGTGATTTGAATAGAGGTGATGAGATGTGAGGTGAATAGATGTGATGTGAATCAGATAAATGTGAATGAATGGATGAGATGTGATGTCATGTGAATCAGGATGTAAATGAATCATATGGGATGTGAGTGAATGTATGTGAAGAATGGATGTGAATGTGTATGTGAAGAATGGATGTGAATGTGTATGTGAAGAATGAATGTGAAGAATGGATGTGAATGTGTATGTGAGGAATGGATGTGAATGATGTAAAGAGATGTGATGTGACATGAATATATATGGATGTGAAGTGATAGATATGAATGTATGGATAGATGTGAGTAGTCATACATGTGAACGATTGGATGGATGTGGATGAATGAGATGAGATGTGTATGAATGAGATATGATATGGATAGAAGTGATGTAATATAATGGTGATGAGAATGAATGTGATGGATATGAATGAATGTGAATGTGATGGATATGAATGAATGTGATGTGATGGGATGTGAATCGGGATAGATGTGAATGACAGAGATGTGAGGTAAAATTAATGAGATGTGATGTGAGTGAATGTGATGTGGTCTAAATGGATGAGATGTGAATGAATGTGATGTGATGAGATGTGGATATGGGTAGATGTGAGTGGATGAGATCTGATGAGGATAAATTGAGGAAATATGTGATGAGATGAAAATGATGTGATTGGATGAGAATAGGAATACTTATGAAATGGTTGTGAAATTAAATAATGTGGATTGATGTGGAACAATGTGGAAAGATGAGAGTTCGTTATAGAAACTGTATTTATGACCTGTTTTTAAATGACTGTTTTATGTCAAGAATGCTGGGGAAGCATTTCGACCGTCTTGTGAATGAGATCGTGGAGACCTAATTGATAAAGTTGCAACAGTTGACGGAGAGTCAACCGAGGACGTCTCGCGTAGTAGCAAGGCCGGCCGAGGTCTTGACCAACCTCGGTTCGATTTAAATGGTGAGCTTCCGGCAGTGGATGAGGGACCAAGGAAGCCGCCTATCAGTGAAGCGCTAGGTGACCTGTGAAAGGATCCTAGAGGGTGCTGACCATACGATGCTCGGGCTCTGGGTCGTCGAAGATACCCACACATGTGTCGTGGAAGATATTGGAACAAGGAGTAAGAGTTTTTTTCTAAGTTCGAGCATGGATCTAGTTGATTGACCTTACTGGTCCTCAACGGATGAGTCCATGGCTCTTTTATATGGATCTGTCGATGGTTGATCTTGTTGATCTTCAACGGAGATTCTATTTTGATATGTGAATATATTGCCGAGTACTATGAGCTAGGAACCATCGAAAATGCCCCTGAGTGGATAGGTGGTGAGCGTTCTGGTTGCCAATGATGCCATAGGTACACCGATGAAGGAATGTTTAGAAATTAGGATTCAACTGGAGATTTTGAGGATTATGAACAGTGACACTATGATTTCATTAAATGATTATTTAAAAGATAGTTGAATATGTGAAAAAGGCAATTTCATATTGGGTGTGTAAGTGGTGTGACTAGTTTTAAGTTTGCATGAATATCCGGCTAGGGAGCGTGGGAACTCTTTTCCCTGGTACCTGGGACAAAACCTAACCAAATTCCTAATTGGATCCCATCACTACAGTGGTTGGGCGGTTGGCTAACCCACTTGACTGGATGGTTCCTAATTGGATCCCATCACTACAATGGTTGGCTGGACTGATGGATCCCTAAAATGAGACTCAATTCTGCTATGGTACGATAGATGAAGTAAATCCCGGATAAAAATTGTTCTATGGAAAAGAATCAACGGCTGTGCCTCTCAATGAGGAAAAAAGCGTTGGTCCCTATGATCCAAGTGTAATCCTTTCCTTGATTTGACTATGGGACTTACGGGTTCGGTGAGATCAGTTCATCTAGTTAAGGCTTTTGACTATGTTAGAGTAAAATTATCCTGGAGGAATCGCCCGTGCTTTTCGGACGAGGGAAGTTTTTCTGGGTTTGGTTTTGGAAGAACTGAGGGATTAGTCTCTTGTCCGGATATCCGTGGGCGAGGCCCCGAGTGAGGGACCTTGCCTCGTGCAAGAAGTGCTACTTCCACTGCTAGCACCCCTGAATTCGTTGCGCAGTGGGGGGACAGGGATCTTTCAGCTGGTATAAGAGCAAATTGGCTAATTCGGATCAACCGAGAAGCCAAAAATATCAAAAATTTATGAAGTAGCAGTAAAAGGTTGTAATTGTGTGATGAAATTCATACAAATTGATATTCAGACTGAAATTCATAAATTAGTAATTGGGTCTTCACATGGAAGTACCGCAATTGCATGGAATCCCTGACTTGCTTGAGGCCTCGACATGATGGTATTTACCTTATAATTCTAAGGATTGTGACTACCTGTAAAAGAATAATCACTTTTTAATCTCAAGAATCACAAATTTCACTACTTCAATCAATGTCACAGATGGTGACAAGCTGAGAATAAATGAATGATCACCAAAGTAGCATGAAACTTCTCCTAGGAGGTTTTATTACGAATGGTGGATGTGTGTGAGTGCATGTGGATGTAAGAAAAGATAAAGCAAACAGCAGATGGTAAGAATATGCACAAAGGTGGAGTGGCATAAAGCTTAGTGAAATCTAGATTAATGTGTCCTAGATCAATAATTAGATCAATAATATATAGTTCAATCACACTAGGTTCAATTGTGTATGTGAGTGAAGCTCAAGTGAATGCTGTGAAGATGGATCTATGTTTGTGAAGCACCTATGAATGTACTCTGCACTTGGCAAACTCCATGAAGCTTCACGCCCGTGAGGCTTACACTCACACGAGTGTTCACGCCTGTGAGACTCATGTTTGTGAAGGCGCACACTTATGAGGGTTCATGCATGTGAGGCTCACGCTTGTGAGGGTTCACCCTCATGAGTCTCATGCTGCTTATGAGGGTTGACGCCTATGAGGGGCTCGCGCTTATGAGCATTCACGCCTGTCAGAGGCTCATGCTTATGAGGGTTCATGTAGGTGAGGTTCACGTTTGTGAGGGCTCACGCTCGTGAGACTCATGCTTATGAGGGTTCATGTAGGTGAGGTTCACGTTTGTGAGGGCTCACGCTCGTGAGACTCATGCTTATGAGGGTTCATGCATGTGAGGCTCACGCTTATGAGGTTTCATGCTCATGAGGCTCACGCTTATGAGGTTTCATGCCCGCGAGGCTTCATGCTAATGAAGGTTCACGTACATGAGGCTCACACTTATGAGGGTTCACGTACGTGAGACTCATGTTTGTGAGGGTTCACACCTATGAGGCTCACGCACATGCCCGTGAGGCTCATGCTTGTGAAGGTTCGTACTTGTGAGACTCATGCTTGTGAGGGTTTCTCATGCACATGAGATTCATGCTGAGGCACACGCTTGTGAGGGTTCATGCACATGATGCTTGTGAAGGTTCATGCCCACCATGAGGTGGAGGTCATACCTGAAGAGCCACACTGAGGAGGCTGAGAGGTGAAGGCATAACCCCATTTAGCAACACGTGACAACAAGTAGAAATATGAGGGAAGAAACAACCCAAGGAATCACTGTGGATCTAGGAGCCTGAGTATCACACCTCGGAGGCAACACTGAGGAGGTTGGGAGATATAAGGCTCACACAAGTAAGCCCATAATCGAAATTCCTAGGATAGAGGACTCACATAACATAAAGGAGGTTGGGAGGCATGAGGCTCACGAGGCCATGAGGAGACCCACATGAGGTTAGGTAGGACCCAGACAATTCCACTGCTTAGATGCTAAATGTCATGTCAGTGTAAATTAAATGGCAAACATGACACCACAAAAGACTCCTTCACACCATTGCAATAAAACAAAATGTCACCACCCCCACAAGCAATTAATACATGTGTGCAGCAACAATTAACTGCCAACCTGCCACTTTAATTAGTTGTAACTCCCTAGTAGTGGGTGAGTGAGCCTCATCTAGTCCCACCCCAAATTCTGACAAAAGGTTTAATACCTGATATCTCACGAACTAGCTACTCAACCCAAATTTGAATGCATAGTGAGAAAAATTAAATTCCAACCGTGACTCCACTTGCCCAAGCCAAGAAGCCCACCACACATTGCTAAGAGATGCAAAGCCACCTGCATAGTGATCTTGCCCAATGTTGGAGCACTCTCGGGGAGATCAACCAAACTAGTAACTCAATTTCCACCACAATTCCATACTCACATAGTCTTTTTCCTGGATTCACATGCAGTGGTGTGATTAGCAAATCACCTAAGAAAGGGATTAAGAGATGATCAAAGATAGGATTAGCCCTGTGATTGGAATTTGGAAGAATCAACCCTAAACACATATGTGGTCCACCTAATCAAGGATTATTAGTAAGGCATACCCTCCCTTGCACTACAAAAGTGTAAAACAATACAATAATCAAAACTTTGCTTGCTTTTGCCGTCAAACCCTTGACCCTCTCCTTTCCCCTTTTGAATAGAAAGTGGGATTACTTGTCTATGACGAGCAGGGACTGGGCACAATAGGGCCTAGCCAAAATAGAAGCTAGGCACATCGGGTTACACATAAACCCACATATAGATGTATGTATGTACATGTACGTGTAATTCGTTAAACCCATATGTACATGTACGTATGTGTGTACACACAAACACACATGTACATATACGTATGTGTGTGTACGTGTAATCCATTGAAAGAATACCTAGGACAGGAAGATATGTGTATGTGTGTGTGTGCATGTGAGTGTATGTGTGTATGTCACATACACACATGTAAATATGTGTGTATGGGTGTGTGTGTACGTACGTGCGCTTGCACGCGCGCGCACACACACACATACACGATTTATGTATGTGAGTACCCATGATATCCATATATATTGTTCACACAAATACATGTATACATGTATATATATGCATGTATGCGCATATGTAAAGACTTAACGCTACACATTTTCTAGGTTATATGTAAATGTCTTTTTTCTAAAAGAGGCATAAGAGAAAATATAGAAAACATAGATATACATATACATAGTGCCTTTGTACACATGCTCATAGAGTGGTTCAAGATGTGATTGAAGGTCACTATATTTATGGAAAGGCCCTTGCACTACAAAAGTGTAAAACAATACAATAATCAAAACTTTGCTTGCTTTTGCCGTGCTTGCATATTCTCATATGAAAGTCAAAGGTAAGTGAAAACAAAGCGAGAAATAATTAGGTTACTGCTCTCTGGCCCAACCTTGTACACATCCACATAACAATCTCTACAAATCTTGAAGTCGCACTCGCAAGGTCACCTCTCGTTCTATATCACGCAACCATCGCAACTCTGCACACTTCAAGTGGAGCCTCTGGAGCCGGTCATTTGTGAGAGATCTCTGCGCCACCGATCATTTTGTCAAGGACATGCTATTAAAGCTGCCAATAAAGATGTGGCTAGAGACCATGAGACCGACATCACGAGTAAATATGCGGACCCCCAATTCTTCCATTGACGACATTGTCTCCACTCAGGTCATTGAAGACTTTGCTACAAAGAATGTCATCTACCTAGAACTACGAACAACTCCGAAGGTCTTTGTCGGTAATCCTGTTCGGGCTGGTGAACAACGTAAACTGCAATTTTTGTTAGATCATTGTAGGCCATTACTCCGTTCTCTTATCATCCTGGTTTGAGTAAAAACGAAAGGGCGAAACCCTGGTTTAATGGAAGGACGCCTTTCCGGATCACCTTAATAAATAAAGAGAGACTAAAGGTCGTGAAAAGTCCTAAAGGAACAATGGCAAAAAGGACTGAGAAGGTTACACACGCACATGGAGCCCAGCAGAACAAAAGAAATTGGATGCCTTTACTTGCTTTCAACATATTGAAATTTTCCAACAAACAAAAGGATTGACAGAGCTTTCCATGAAAGCTGACAAGTGCCAAAAAAGGGGGGCTTGCGAATCAACGATTTATCCAAACGCTAATGATGCGAGGAGGGGACGTCAGGGTGATGCACGGAGGGGGCGGAGGGGGCGTCAGCGTTGCTGCAGTCGAAGGAAGCGTTGATGGGGGTGAGCTGCATGCTGGAGGAGCCATGGAAGAGGACACTGGCGCCCTTGAAGGCGTGCTGACCGGGGGGCGGCAACAGCGTGCACTCGCCGTTACCTAGAACGTGCAGGTAACCCGACAGCACCATGCCCTGCAACCACCCGGGACACGATAGCTGTACCTTCTGCACAGGGCAGTTGCAGTCTACCACCCTCACGGCCGCATTGCTCACGTGCATCGTCGGAAACAGTTCTGCTATAGAAATGGCGATGTTCTTGTCGGCACTGCAAACCAGCTGCTCGGTGATGGGATCGTAGTTCTGCTCATAGCTGGCGATGTCGTCGTCCAGCGATGTTGCTGCACGGCCTGTCCCTGCAGCATTAATAAATTTATCACTCAGGATACAAATTAGCCAGCGATAACGTGAATGACGGCCTGCCGCAAATTGTAAATGCGTGATTGTACTTGGGAACACCTACGTGCGCTTATAAGCAGCAGTACAGTGATAAAGGCGGCGCCCATCAGCTTGCAAACAACGTACTGGTCTCTTTCTTGCATGTTGCTCGAGTCACTTCTTCCGCTGATGAGCAGCCGCTAGATGCAGCCAACTTTGCGAGCTTAATGATGTTCGTTAAGAGCCTAAATTCTAATATTTATAGACCTGCACAATCATGATGTCGAGTGGAAGGTGGAGCCGACATACCCCGACGTGGTATTTTAGGCAGTGATCGGCAACTTTTTAGAGCAAAAAAAAAAAGTGCAGGCTCTGGCAGTGTTCACGGAAAACCTGCAAACCTTTACGACTCACTCTTGTAAAAAATAATTTTGCAATTTTAAAAATGATAAAATTTTAAGTATTTTAGTTATATTTTTATGAAAAAACTGTAAATGTTGAAGAAAAACTTGTAAATTTTAAAAGAAAAACTTGTAAATTTTAAAATTGCAAGTTTTTCAATTTGAGAAGAAAAATATTCTCCGTGAGTGAACACTGGTCGTCGGGAGACCTCTGATTTGGGTGGCAAACTTTGGACTAGCATTTTTTTTCTTGTAATTTGAGAGGCCACCCTTAACTCAATCTGTCGTTGCTGCGGTATGTAAAAGACATTAAGAAGGAATGGAAATCGGAATGCAAACTCAAGAATAGAAGTCGGAATACAAAGGGTTAATCGAAGGGATTTTTTCCTCTTATTTTTTAGAAATCTAGGATTTCTCTTTTCTCTCCTCTCCTTGTGCCTTGGTTGTCCATGGCTAATATGTAATAGATAATTTGAAGGGCACCCTAAAGATTTTTCAAAATGAAGCCTTTTCTTGCTTATAATTTGGAGGGTCATCCAGTCCCCTAGATTTAGCCCGCCACCCTACCACTAGGCTCCATTGCCACCCTACCACCACTGGGCTTATGGAGCCTACATGATATTCCTAGTTCTTTACTCACACAACCAATTGCATGTACTCTACGATATAAAAGCCTTTTGAAAGCTAATATTTAACTTAAAGCCATCATGATCCTTCTTTCTATCCTCGGGTGTTACAATCCTTTCTTATTGGTGTTTAAAGTGAATTCCTGATCCCCATCTTCATACTTGACCTGGAAAAAACACAAACTTAAGTTTACTATCCAGTGTACAAACGTGATCTGATCAACAGGTAACGGAGGTCAACAGGCAGTAAACAACAGATTTCCAGATATAAAAAGAAAAACAAATCACTTGAACTAGAAATTCAAACCTTATAATACTGTGTTTTTTTATCAAACTTCACCACTACTCCATCATAAAGTGTGCCACCAAAATCCTTCTTGACAGGTTTCCCTAAGAAAGTGCCAGCTCCCCCTTTACCAGACTCTTGATCGGTTTCTGCTTTAGTGGCTCCCTTCTTTAACTGCTTAGTCTTTACCTCAGCTGTTCCTTCCTCCTCTACCTTGCGTTTTGCCACAGATTTCGGTATAAGTGATTTGCACTGCCATCATTACTACTTGATGCAAAATTTCCACCATTTGCATAATTTCCACCATGTTGTGCATAATGGTCCACCATGTTGTCCTCTACCCCCTCTCAAATCATTTTGTTTGCGAAAACAATCAGGTGCCATATGACCAAATTTCTCACAGTAATGGCATTCCACATTTTGCATAGATGTTTATTTGCCTTGCCAACGTCCTCTACCACGAGGATTACCTCTGTCTCTCGTAGGTGTATATCCACCACGACCACCTCTGGCACCATATGAAGGCTGAAAATTCTGTTGTGGTGACCTGTCTCCTGCCATCCACGACTATTACCACGGCCTCGTGATGCAAATCTCCCCCTGTCTCTAAATCCCCTTTGTGAATAGAAAGCCTGATTTCTACCACTATCATCATGTCTAGTAGATGCATCATGAAAAGAGTCACTGAGTTTGATTTCCTCAACAAGCAATAGAGAAACCAACTCATCAAAATCTGGTAAACCTGTACTCCGAACAGAGATAGATGTATCAAAAGACTTGTACTCCTTGCCAAGACCACGCAAGGCAATGTCTACCAAATCATCATCAGGCATGGGGGCATTGATAGTTGCTAATGCATCTACTCCTTCCTTTGCGCTTCACAACATTATGAATCTGTTGTCTCAACTAAGACTTACGAGCACTAGTATCTGTATCAAATAGCTTTACCAATGTATCCCATGCATCCTTGGGATTCTCAGCATCATGTATAAGTATGAGTATAGCATCCGAGATAGATATAGACAAGTAATGCAAAACTTTGTATGCTCTCTTTGACCATTTCTTATGAGCTACAACCTATTGTTGTATAGGTTGTCGGGGTAGTTCCGAGACACACGAGGTGCTAACATGGGTCTTTGAGAGGTTGCCTTGGGTTAGAAATGTGATAAAGTCATAAATAGGGGGTGAGAAGCTGGATGTTGACGGTTTAGAGAGATTTAATGGTTGATTGGCATCTTGGTAGGGATCTAAAGACAATTAAGTGTATGCTAGGTTGCACTCAAGGTGAAAATACAGCTCACCCATACGCTTGGTGCATGCATGTATTGAAACAAAAAACCAAGAAGAAACGTAGGGGGATGGCCAATGGTGAAGAGGAATGCAAGGAAACTGGAAATTGCAAGGGAGAGTGGGACAGTGGTATCCTTTCATCACCTATGTTGGTGCCTCAAATAGGGACTTAAGGGATAATAGCTGGAACCCTATAATTCCTTTCCCTCTTAGGAATGTTCACTTTTTGTAGTTTGCATGTTTTCATGTGTATCTTTGACCACCTCTTAAAGTGTCACATAGACTATGCATTCACTATGCCTAGTAAAACTTGACAAGATGAGGCGATTCCTAGAGTGAAGAAGATTTTAAATGACATTGGTTGCCATGGGGGTAACACGGAGATATGAGTTAACCAAAAGACCTATGGAGTTTCACATATGGTTGCTCAAAAGGTTTCAATGAGTGGAGGCAAGGCAAGAAGGTTTCAATGAGTGGAGGCAAGGCAAGAAGGTTTCTCCAGAAGCCTTTTAACAAATAGACAAGGTTCAAAGAAATGTAAATAGGCAATGTAAGATTCCTCCCCAGCCCCTCAAGATGTCCAGTTTCTCTCCCTGTAATCAATCCCCTTTTCAGAATAATAGCAGATCTTGTTTCTATCTATTTTGGCCTGGAGAGAGAAAATGTCTAGAGGGAGGTAATTCAAAATTGAGATATTTTTGGATATAAAAAATCCTCCTAGTGTCTAAAATGGTTTCCCCTAAAATAGAAATTCAAAAAGAACTTTCCAATGTGCAATTGGAATTAATTGAAAATAGGTAAAAAGGACCTTAGCCTAAGGGTCCAGATTTTCAGAAATTTTTGAATTATGCTCCAATTAAGGTTCCTATGGACCAATAAGATTAATCCAAATGTAGGGAGGAGATAAATTGAAGAATAAAAGAAAAACTCCCAAAAATGAGTAAATGCTCACATACGATGAAGAGTTGGCTGAGTACAAGGTTTATTAGTTAAAAATTAAGAGATATTTAGAGGAAATGATGCATTTTCGACACCTCCGTGTGGGGATGTCCCCTCATGAAGGAGGCACCTATTTCACATGTGTGGAGGAGTTTTAAAATAAAAAATAATGAGATATTTTCATCTCTCCTCTCTCCTATTTCATCTAGATCCAAAAAGTAAGCTAAACTGACCTAAAAATGGTCAAAAATTGACCAAACTGATCTGGAAAATTCTAGAATCAGTTTGCTTGGTTTGAGGCTCACTTTTTCCTATAAATAGAAGCCTCCCCCTTTTGTAAAAGCTTAATAGTGTTTATGCACTGTTACTCTACTCCTACCCAGAGCCAATTACATTGAATTTACATTGAATTTTCTTGATAATTTAACTGTTTTTTACTTAATCCTCTCCAAAGTAATTGGTGGTCACTCTTGATCCAAACAAGAGTAGAACCCTCAATCCCTCAAGCAAAAGGAAATCTTACAAACTCCATGTAAGCTAAAATTTCTACTTTTTAAACTCAATCTATGGTTTTTTTATTTTCTTATTTTTTATAGTTGATTAAAGTAAATTATGATGTTATGCCTTGATGAAAGGACCATCCCCTTCTCTTCTTTACAATTCAAGCCTTCTTTATCCTAGAATGATTAACAAAAAGATTAATTAAACTTTTCTTATTGTTTACTCTTTTAGAAATTAAAAATTGAGTAGATTAGAGTCCTTTACATCTAATTGGGCTTAATTTAAATTGAAAATAGAATGTTAAAAATGGGAAATGGTCAGCCATACAAAGGAGGTTATGGCAAAATTTTCTAGAATTTTGTGAAAAAGAAAGTTTATTTTTATGTTATTCCAAAAGAGTAATTCCCATCGTTTGTGCATTCTAAAAGAAATATTCTAGTTTACTCCATGTACATATTCACTTATGAATATGCATGGATATTATTGCTATTAATTATTGAATTTAATTTCTATGCATATAAATATTTATAATAGAAATTTTTATTATAAAAATATTATTTTCATTGAATTTAATTTTATGCATAGAAAGATGCATAATGAAAATTCTTATTATAAAAGTGTTATTTTCATTGAATTTAATTTTATGCATAGAAAGATGCATAATGAAATTTTTTATTATAAAAGTGTTGTTTTCATTGAATTTAATTTCTATGCATAGAAAGATGCATAATAAAAATTTTTATTATAAAAGTATTATTTTCATTGAATTTAATTTCTATGCATAAAAAGATGCATAATGAAAATTTTTATTTATAAAAGTGTTGTTTTCATTGAATTTAATTTTATGCATAGAAAGATGCATAAAGGAATTATTTTTATTTCATAAGTGTTATTCTCATTAAAATTGATTTTATGCATAGAAAGATGCATAAAGGAATTATTTTTATTTCATAAGTGTTATTCTCATTAAAATTGATTTTTTGCATAGAAAGATGCATAAAAGAATTATTTTTATTTCAAAAGTGTTATTCTCATTAAAAGTTGATTTTTATGCATAAAGAATTTTTATATCAGAATTAGAATTCTCTTAAAATCTATATTTAAATTCTATGATTGGAGGTGATGTGAATAGAGGTGATGAGATGTGAGGTGAATAGATGTGATGATATGTGATGTGAATCAGATAGATGTGAATGGATGGATGGATATGATGTGAATAGAGGTGATGAGATGTGAGGTGAATAGATGTGATGTGAATCAGATAGATGTGAATGGATGGATGGATGGATGTGAATAGAGGTGATGAGATGTGAGATGAATAGATGTGATGAGATGTGATGTGAATCAGATAGATGTGAATGGATGGATGGATGTGATGTGAATAGAGGTGATGAGATGTGAGGTGAATAGATGTGATGAGATGTGATGTGAATCAGATGGATGTGAATGGATGGATGGATCTGATGTGAATAGAGGTGATGAGATGTGAGGTGAATAGATGTGATGTGAATCAGATAGATGTGAATGGATGGATGGATGTGATGTGAATAGAGGTGATGAGATGTGAGGACCTTCTCACCGATGCTCAACGATGTTGTTCTTTCTTCCCATTGGATATTGCATTTGTTTTGGCACAGAGATGTGAGGTGAATAGATGTGATGAGATGTGATGTGAATCATATAAATGTGAATGAATAGATGAAATGTGATGTCATGTGAGATAGGATGTAAATGAACAATATGGGATGTGAGTGAATGTATGTGATGATAATGGATGTGAATGTGTATGTGAAGAATGGATGTGAATGAGTATGTGAGATAATGGATGTGGATGTATGTGAAAGAATGGATATAGATGTGTATGTGAAAGAATGTGATGTGATGTAAAGACATGTGATGTGACATGAATATACGTGGATGTGAAGTGATAGATATGAATGTATGGATAGATGTGAGTAGTCGTACATGTGAACGATTGTATGGATGTGGATGAATGAGATGAGGTGTGTATGAATGAGATATGATGTGGATAGAAGTGAAGTGATATACTGGTGATGAGAATGAATGTGATGGATATGAATGCATGTGATATGATGGGATGTGAATCGGGATAGATATGAATGAATGAGATGTGAGGTAAAATGAATGAGATGTGATGTGAGTGAATGTGATGTGGTCTGAATGGATGAGATGTGAATGAATGTGATGTGATGAGATGTGGATATGGGTAGATGCGAGTGGATGAGATCTCATGAGGTTAAATTGAGGAAAGATGTGATGAGATGAAAATGATGTGACTGGATGAGAATAGGAATACTTATTAAATGGTTGTGGAATTAAATAAAAGGTGTCAAAAATCCATTTAGTCCACTCTTCATCTTATGTGAGTATTTACTTATTTTGGGGGGATTTTCTTTATTTCTTCTATTTATCTTCTCCACACATTTGAATGAATCTAATTGGCCCCTCAAAACCTTAATTTAAAATTTTCAAAAAATGTGGACCCCTAGGATAAGGCCTCTTGAACAGATTATACTTGATTTCTAATGTACCTTCTGAAAATCTTTTTGAACTTCTGTTTCGGGGAAACTTATTTTAATAAGGAGATATTTTTCCATCCAAAAATATTCAAAATCTGAATAACCTCTCTCTAGAATATTTTCTCTCTCTAGGCTAAAACAGGTAAAGATCTTTTATATTTCTGAAGAGGGATTTGATTACAGGGGAAGATGTTGGACATCTTGAGAGGCTGGGGAGGAATCTTACAAATGCCCTATGCGAGGCCCCTGGACAGCCCTTTCTCGCACCCTTCTGGCCCTCCTCTTTTTTAGATTAAAACTCAATCACATGTACTTAAAAGCCACTTTTAGCATTATATTGATATAAAAAATTACATGTGGGATTTGGTAATACTCTTTACAAGAGAGGTTCCTCGCTTCTTAGCTATGGGGAGCTCACCATTTAGAATAGCACTAGCGGTGAGTCATGGGGCCAAGCGACTTGGCAATTCCTAATTGGGTAAGAACCTTGCCTCTATAGCCACTCCCAAAAGTGGTCATAATAATTAGGGACTTTTTAACTAAGATTACAAAATTGACCGATTGGCCAATAGTGGCCATGCAGAGTTGCTTTGAGAGGGTCTTTATTGCAAAAAGGGGAAAGCTAGCATTGGGTATGAATTCTTTGTGATGAACAATCACAAAGTAATTGGTTGGGAGGTGTCCGATGTAGTGGCCAAAAGTCGGATATGGTCTTGTAGTAGTAGGCGTTCCCCGCCCCGCATACCATAATTGTCCATCTCTAGCATGTTCTCTTGCTTATCATCCTCGTCTACATCAGCCTTCTGCTCCACAAGTCAATGTTGGACTTGGGCTCATCGATATTTTGTGTTGAAGTTGGTGTCCAAGGGACGATTGTGTGGGAGACACTTTGTTGCACTACTTGGAACTCCTCCTCGGTGACATTTGCCTGCTCTGCATTCCTGGTTGCCTCTAGAGCAATGACCACCGTCTCCTCAAATGAGTCTATGAGTGGGAGGAGGCTCTCCTCCATGTTACCTATTTTAGAGTCATCCAATGGGAACTCCGCCTTCACCTTGACCATGCTCAAGCACTCATCCATGCGGAAGCCACAGGACTTTTCAATATCATGCAAAAAATGAAAAGCTCCCCCCTACCACAACCGGACATAGAGAGTCAATCTCTATCTCAGTAGTAGGAAGGGGGGCAAATTCATCTTCATCTTCAATTGCTGTGTCACTTCCACTGGCCTCAAAGCAGCATGGATCTTTTGCGAGCCCTAGCACACCTCCTAGAAATTGTTGTGCGATGATCAAGATTTCACTTACACCTATGTGCGTTGCACTCTAAGGCTCTTCCTTGTCTCGTGGATGAATCTTCCAAGGTGCAGCTGCAGCATTTCAACCTCCTCTTCCTCCTGTCCATATGAAAGGAAGAAAGAAAAGCAAGCCAGCCATGATAGAAAGCGATGGCCAATGACACCTCTGTTGAGCTTGTGTACTTGCTTCTTTTCAAGCTATAGGAAGTGTCCAGATTTCATTGCCGTTGCTTCAAATCTTTTGAGACGCTTTTGGAATGGCCTTTCGTTGTGGTTGATGTACTCTAGGAGGTTGGAGGGCACCCACAATCTATCATCATTGGCCAGAGAGATAGAGTGCCGCTTGATGTGGATGTTCATGTATGATAATGTGTCTACAAATAATTCCTTCTTCTACATATAGTCTTTGATCTTCAACCTCATCATGTAGAGATTTATGATGAATACTTCTCCATGTGCAATAATAGTCTTTGTCAAGCACCAAGTTGATATGGTGTATTTTCTTTAAGTGTGGATCAACCCTTAGAGATACCATAATAGTAAGAATGTTTCAAAGAGAAAGCAAGAGATGGCAGGAAGAGAAAAGAAGATAGTAAAAAGAAAAGAGAGGGAAAAACTCATGTCATGCCCTATATGGAAGAGAGAAGTATGAAATGGATTCAAATATTTGAAATAATCTTATTTTTAAAAATGTGTACTAAAGTAGGTAAGATGGCTGCCAAGGATAGGTGAATTAAAGACACTATAGATACATGATGGATGGCATATTAAAGACACTCTCCTCTAAATATAGGTAAAAGAGACGCATTTAATATAGCTATTTATCTCTACTATTTTAGTTAAATCACTTTGATTAAGAAAGTTAATCCAATCCTTACACTGTCCTTTTTTTCCATTTTTGGCCCTAATGCTTATCTTCTGGTTTTAGTGTTTCGAAACCACTATAGTGCCTTCCCTTCCAAGGTGAGGCTGAAGGCACTCACCCTTACTAGGTCATCGGGTGGACCACATGTATCTTACATTTGATCCAACACTTCTAAGTGTGTGATGAGATCTCCTGTCCCATTGAATTTTGACATTATCTTTGCAATTTACATCGATTTGATTGTATTTGGCTATCTAGGGTTTGGTACCACTACTGCTGCCTGCTGATGGTGGAGTTATTTGTTAGTCCTATTTTTCTCCCTATTTGTGTTGCTATTCTCATAATATATTCCATGGTTAGTGTAGTTGATGATTGCAAACAAATGGCTACAAGGGATAGTAGAGGTACTGTTGGTAGAGGTGGCATGGCATATGATGCAAGATATTACACTTTCCCTTGAGACTAAGGCAAGTTGGGGGCATGGCATATAATGTAGGTTGAGATAAGTTGGGGTACTAAGGTTGGGTCATACTTTGGGGTGTGGCTCCTCCCTATCGGACCTATTTTGGAACCTTCTAGTCATTGTTCCTATTGTAGTGTAACCAGTAGCTTGGGTTATTTTAGAAAATGTGTACTAAAGTAGGTAGCCTAGGTTGTTGCTCTACAGCCTTGATGGGAAAAATTGAACCTAAAACCCCCCACCACACTTCTTTTACAGAAGTCTAATGTTGTAAAGCTTGAAGATGTGTGGTAGGCCTCCAGGAGGTTCCAAACAATACTAGGTTCATATTTTGAGAGATAGCTAAGCCAAAAGTTGTCGATGTGTAGCTGTTGTCTTATTGTGCGACTATTCTAGTTATCGTTCTAAGAAGGATTACTCCCTCCCCTAACAAGGTTGATGCTTCTAGTTCCTCACCCAGACTGGTTAGGGTCCACATCGGGGATGGATGGCTCTATGGTTGTAGACCTTCTAGCCAGCAACCTCTTTTTTTAGGCAGTTTGGTGATTCTCTAATGCCCATTCCATCAGTTTTGTTGGAGCTCTCATGATAATGTCTCTAATTACATCTACAAAAATCCTTTCAGTGGTTACTACATAGAAGTCAGTATTGTGACTTCTTGGTCCGTACAAGTCCCTGCATTTTGATAGGAGGGTGATCAGCTTAGAGCACACCCTACTCTAGACACAAGTCATGAGGTGGCCCTAAAAAATTTGGATTCTATTGGATTTTTTTAGTTTTTTAGTCCCTGTGTAACTTGCGAACATGCATTCACAAGTCATAATGATGTGGGAATGGGCATGGCCCTATGAGATGGGAATGTGTGTGACCAGGTTCTTGCTTGACTTGTGAACGTGCATTCCTAAGTTAAGGAACATGCATAGCAAGTGCAAACTATGTGGCCAAGTCCGTGTGTGACTTGTGTGCCTTGCCTTTCTTGTCACCCACATGGAAAACTTGCAAATGGATGGGAGGAGCAAAGAGGGAGAGAGCTATGGAAAGCTTAACCTCTATCTCAATACCTTGGTGAGTGAGAGTATGGGAGAGAAGGGGAGAGAGGGAGAGAGGGAGAGGAGAGCTAGAATCATCACACTACCACTCACACCGGCAATCCTCAAGCAAGCATGCATTACAGAGGAGAGAGCACATAAGGAAGCATCAATCATCACAAGAATAAGAGACACTCAAACTCAATTGTGAGAATATGATTATTTGCTTTCTCGTTAGTCAAAATGTCTTATATACAACACTCATATTTCTAATGCCCAAACTCCCAAAAGTAATGTCGTAGGACCCAAAAGCTAGTCTAGGTTAATTTCCTAGTCTAAGTACATACCACCACAAGTCGTATATGTAACATGCCCATCTTCAATAATAATATATGCCCATGAATTTATGGTCTTTTGTGGTGTAAAAATCAATAATTTTAATAAACGATCTCTTTCCACTTAGAATCTTAGAATTCTAAGTCCAAATTTGGAATCTGCGAGCAATTTTACCCTAATACAGGATTTTACAGCATCTAAAACGGACACCGGATCGAGTCTATACATAAATTTTTAGTTATTTTTAGTTAAAATAAATTTTTAGTTATTTTTAGTTAAATTTTTAGTTAAAATATGATAAACTTAAACCCTAATAAATGCATGATTGGGTGTCCAATTGATAAACAGTTTGCAACCCTACGACCAAGGAGACACCCCGAACATTTTCACTGAAAAAATATTTTCACACCGTTGGGCAGTCCGACATGCATGTCGAGGCTGACGCCCCAAATTAGAGATCCCTATACCAAAAAGATATCGTTCACAATTCAATTAGGAAAAAAGCATTGATCCCTTCAAGTTAAGTCTGTAATAGTTTGTCTTCTATCTGGTTTATTCACATGAAGGTTAGTTCAGTATCTTGACCTCGTTAGAAAAATTCGTTATTAAGAAAATAAATGGTGGAATCGTCCCCGTTTTCCAGGCATGGGAATTTTTCTCGGTTTTGATTTTCGGAATGACCACCAGCTTAGTCTTGTGCCCGGACATTCGAGGGCGAGGCCCTGAGTGGGAAACCCTACCCCGCGTAAGAGGGTGCTGCTTCCGCCGTTGCCAGCTACCAGGAATCCGGTGTGCGGAGGGGGCAGTTGGGACCCCACAATTGGTATCAGAGCCTTGTTGTAAATTTACGTAACAGACAAAAATTGCTTAAAATTTTAAAGTAAATCTAGGAAATAATGTTTTCACTTGTTAATATTATGTTGAATGAACTTCAAAAATTGAAAACTCATAAATTGAATTGGAAATTTGTAGATGGATACCCCGAATCTAACTCGCATTCTCAAACTCTCCCAGAGTCAGGATATGATAGCCTTTGCATTCGAGCACCTCATCAACTCTGCTATGACCTGAGTAAGCAGAGTAAGACTCGCACGTCATTTTGAGAGTCTTTACTTTCCTGATCCTATTGAGCGACGTCGGTATATGTGGTTCTTAGAGGACGATGTATTAATGTCAGTACCAGTCAGCGTAAGAGGCTCAGGCAAAATATTTCCTTAGCCATTATTCTGATAAGGCTAGGGCTTGTTGTTCAACATGTACAACTCTTTGATCATTCACCCAGGAACTTCAAAATTTCATGCCGAGTTTTTAGGCTTCTTAGCCGCTTTATCCCTAGAATTAGAATTACAGCACCTCTTTCTATAATGAATCGTGTGTACCATGGTATGTCTCCTTTGCTGTTTTGCTTCTTTATGCGTACGCGATTGAGGCACTGATTTTGGGAGTCGTGATGCTCTATGTATATATCGAAAACTTTTGATAAGAAACGATGTTTTGCAAAAAAATTCCAATCTTTTCATGATTGTGAATATGGTTAGTAAAATTATCAGAGTAAATCTTGTTTTATGAAGTATGATGAAATAATTATCTCTTTAAAGAATAAATCACAAAAATTAAATAATCATAAATCTGTTGTCAAAGTAAAGTTGACGAAAATCTCGTTTTGTCAGAATCACGAGGCGTGCGGCCCGTGCAAGGCAACTGGATCCTCTAACTGATGATGAAGAGTTAGATCTGGATGTTCAAAAAGCCCTACACAGATCCCAACCTGGTCCCTTCAAGGGTGAAGGGGAGCAGTTAGGTGAAGTAGTGGAGAAGTGGATTGAGGCTATGGAAGAATACTTTGATGTAACTGGCTACAATGAGAGAAGCAAGATGGCTCTCGCCAGGTTAAAGATTGTGGAAACGGCCAGGGTCACTTGGAGGAATCACTGCGAGACTAACCGTCTTGATCGGAATAACCAGACCACCTAGAGCAATCTTAAAGCTTACCTTAGAAAGAGGTTGTGTCCTTCGGGCTTCCTTGAAACTAAAATGAATGAGGTCTTGGAACTAAAGCAAGATAGCCGGACAATTGAAGAGTACCATCAAGCTTTTACCCTTCTCCTCAAATATTCCCCACAATTGGATGAAGAGTAGTTGATGGGGCTAGATTCATTCGAGGAATGAACGAGACATTGGACACCTTAGTGAAGAATGCCAAACCTGTCTCAATGGCCGAAGCTGTAAGAATGGCAAAGGACTTTGTCAAAGCCTTTGTTGTTAAGGTCCCGTCGAAGCCTGCACCCTTTAACTTTAAAAGATTCCAAATCTCGGGAAGTACTTCAAAATTTCCTCCCCCAAAGAGGTAGCAAGGCCCAAATCAGAATCAGGATACTGGGAGATTCATAAGTGAAGGAAGACCCTTCCCACAGAACACTTTCTCGGGAGCCCCGCCTCTTTCAAGGATTCAGAGGGATGAGCTCAGAAGTGAGAATCGGTGTTTTGGATGTCCGGGTTTTGGTCACCAGCTGAAAGACTACCCGACTCCTGCCATGTCAAGAGGACAGGGACGTCAAGGACCGAGAGTGCAGAGACCAGCGCCTTCCTATCAGTCAAATCAGGGTCCATCTTGTCAAAATCAGGGCAATCCCAGGAGAACTCTAGCTCAGCCATCTGCCTTTGTCCTACCTCTATCTAGAGTAGCCTCAGAACTCCTTCCCAAAATTGGGGCAACTAAAGAGAAAGAGTTCCGCCTCACTGCAGTAGCCAGAGCAGTCATAATAGCAGAATTAGTGTAAGAGGAAAGTAGACAGATTTATGCAGCAATTGAAAACGAAGGGCCAAATCGCCAATTCTCTGTCATTCATACTCCAACTGAGTATCAGGGTAAGCCTTTTAAGCTTTTGATTGATTCAGGCTGTACTCATTCTTTCATTTCCTTAGGATGCTTGCGTAAGCTAGTCTTAGAACAAAAATCAAGGAAACCTATGCAAGTTGAATTGGCCAATGGGAAGATTCTTTTCACTCACCTTGAGACAGATCGTTTTCAATTCAATCTAGATGGGAATTTAACTGACTGTCAGTTTAGAGTTATACCTTTGGGAGTTTTCAAAGGGATCCTTGGAATGGATTGGCTCCACAAAAATCAAGCTGACATTCACTGTCATAATGGAACCATTTCCTTCCGTGACCTTCACGAAAATAAAGTTCAAGGAATCGGAATTTCAGGATCCCCAAGTTTCTGCAGTTAGTAAAGGCTTCTAAGTTACTAAAAGGACTTAGAAAGAAGCAGCTCATTTATGTTGTCAAAATGAATCTGGTAGTAGACACAAAGTTAAAAGCTAAAGAACTTGAATGGTTAAGTGATTATGATGATTTATTCCCAACAGAATTAACAGAGATGCCTCCAATTCGGGAAGTAGATCATGTGATAGAATTGACCCTCGGAGCTCAGCTAGTATCCCTGCGCACGTACAAAATGCCAGTTCTTGAAGCCATCAAACTCAAGGAACATCTTAGACAGCTGTTAGAACAAGGGTTTGTAAGACCCAGTGTTTCACCTTGGGGTGCGCCAGGTATCTTTCAGAAAAAGAAAGATGGAACGATAAGACTCTGTGTGGACTACAGAGGCCTCAATCAGTTGACAGTTAAGAATAAGTATCCTATCCCCAGGATTGATGATGAGCTTCTGGACAGGCTAAGTGGAGCCTAGGTCTTCACAAAGATATATCTCAAATGACGGTATTATCAAATCAGGATTAATGAGCAAGATATCCCGAAGATAGCCATCAATACTTGGTATGGGCATTATGAATTCGCTGTCATGCTGTTTGGATTGACAAATGTCCCAGCTACATTCAATCGCTTAATGCAGGACATTCTCAAAGAATACTTGGATGATTTTGTTCTTGTTTTCTTTGATGATATTCTGATTTACTCAAAGAATGCAGCTGACCATGAAACTCATGTCAGAAAAGTTCTTAAGATTCTAAGGAAGCACCAACTCTTTGCAAAAAAGAGCAAATGCACTTTCTCTGCCGACCATGTTAAATACTTGGGCTTTCTGGTATCCAAAGATGGAATTTCTCCAGATTTCGCAAAAGTCCAAGCAGTCATAGATTGGCCTGAACCAAAAATAGTGAAAGAAGTCAGGGGATTCTTGGGATTGATTGGCTGGTATAGAATTTTTATACCAAAATATGCTCTCATAGCTTCTCCCCTAACTAATCTTCTCTCAAGAATACCCCGTTTCAATGGTCTGCCAGGTGCTGCCAGAGTGCTTTTGATAAGCTAAAGACCACCTTGGTAACCAATCCTGTTCTGAAGTTGCCAGATTTCTCTCTACCCTTTGAGGTAGTAACTGATGCCAGTGGTTTTGCCCTGGGAGGTGCACTCATGCAAGAAGGTCATGCGGTGGTCTATGAATCCCGAAAACTCAGAACGCATGAGAGGAAGTATACTGTCCACCACGACCTGGAACTACTTTCAGTAGTATATGCCCTGAAGTTGTGGAGACATTACCTACTGGGTAAAAGATTAACTTTGATGATCATCAGAGCTTAAAGTGGATCTTCACTCTCAACATGCGCCAAAGAAGGTGGATGCAGACCCTGTAGGAATTTGATTTTGAAATCAAGTACTGCCCACGCAAAGAAAATGTGGTAGCAGATGATCTCATCATAAAAGCCTCCTTGCTTGCAATTACTGTAGTGTCAAATCCTTTGATTATTAAAGCAAGAGAGAAGATCATGCAGGATAGATTCTTTGGCCCTATTGCTACCCTACTTATGCAGGAAAGAAAAACTCCACAGGAATTGAACCAAGTTTAAGGGTACAGTTTGGATGATGGAATTATGTATTATAATCACAGGCTATGCATTCCCAATGATGAGGAAACTAAGGGTCAAATTCTGAATGAAGCCCATGACAGCCTTATTGCAGGACATCCAGGTTTCATCAAAACCTACATGTCTGTGTGAAGAATGTTGGAATTAGGGTTGCAAGAATGCACACACAACTTCAAGAAGATGAGGAAGCTTGAGCACAACACAGTAGTGTATTATGAGTGCCAAAAATGAAAGATAACAAGCCCTAGAAGATAATGGGCGTATATACAATGCACGGGGGAAAAAACCTCCTAGTGAGGGAAAAAGTGCCCCGGCGGTCCTAAGTGTGTTCACACACATCACTACTATAATATGGTAACAAATCCCCCCTGGAGTGATGCGGTGAACAAGAGCTAGCACTCATGTATAGGGAAGTGTCTAGCTATGTGGACGAATCCACAAAAGGGAGTAAGCCCAAAGCTTTGCGAAAAGCTTCGAACTTCTCACGAGGCAGAGCCTTTGTGAAAAGGTCTGCAAGGTTATCCTGTGTTGGCACATAAGCCAAACTGATCTCTCCTGCAGAGAGTCTCTCCCTGACATAATGGTAGTGCACCTCAATGTGCTTCGTACGAGCATGGAACACTGGGTTCCGCGCAACTGCCAATGCGCTCTGACTGTCAGTGAAGATGGTGGTGGCAGATGGCTGCCCAACACCCAAATCAGCCATAAGGCGTCTGAGCCACACACACTCAACCGTAGCTGTGAAAGCTGCCCTGTACTCAGCTTCACAACTAGAAGTGGCCACAGTAGGCTGCTTCTTGCTCAACCATGATATGCATGAGCTTCCAAGCATGAAGCAAAAAC
Source organism: Cibotium barometz (assembly GCF_041138505.1). Taxonomy (NCBI): domain Eukaryota; kingdom Viridiplantae; phylum Streptophyta; class Polypodiopsida; order Cyatheales; family Cibotiaceae; genus Cibotium; species Cibotium barometz. Next base: position 29,932,557 of record NC_141046.1, read on the forward strand.
CACTCGTGGACACGCGTGTGTCATAACAACCAGCCCAGTCAGAATCTGAAAAAACATGTAAATCTGGCGGCAATGATCCCCCCTTGGGATAAAACAACCCAAGATGCCGAGTACCACTCAAATAGCGAAAGATACGCTTCACTGCCTGCCAATGCTTAATGCCTGGGCTATGCATAAATCTGCTCACCTGTGAGACTGCAAACTGAATGTCTGGCCTCGTAATGCATACATAAATGAGGCAACCAACAGCTGTCTGATAGAGTGTGACATCAAAGTGATCTCCAGCATCATGAAGACTCAACTTCAAACCTGTCTCCATTGGAGTAGCAATAGGCTTGCAGTCTTCAAGGCCAAATCTCCGCAACAATGTTTCAATATACTTTGTCTGACACAAAGCAATACCTCCATCACACTGCTTAAATTGTATCCCCAAATAATGATGCAAATGCCCCAAATCTGACATCTCAAAAGAGGCATTCAAATCAGCCTTAAAATCAGCAATATGACTCTCATTTGGTCCTGTGAGCAGCATGTCATCGACATAGAGAGCAATGATTAGATGTACACCATCCACACGTTTAACATACAAAGTGCCTTCTGTTGGACTATTCTGAAACCCATGTGCAGTCAAATATGCATGTATTTTTTCATACCAAGCTCGTGGAGCTTGCTTTAAACCATATAAAGCCTTTTTTAACCTGCACACTTTGTTTTCCTGCCCTCTTTGAACAAAACCACGAGGCTGCGATACATACACCTCCTCATGCAAATCTCCATTTAAGAACGCAGTCTTTATGTCCAGCTGATGTACATTCCAACCATTATGAGCTGCTAATGCACAGATGCTACGAACAGTGGTCATACGACATGTGGGAGCAAAAGTCTCATCAAAATCAATGCCCTTCTCTTGAGCATAACCTTTTGCAACAAGCCTAGCCTTATGGCGATCCACTGTGCCATCAGGCTTACGCTTCAATTTGTATACCCACTTAGTGCCAATGGCCTTCTTGCCAGGGGGCAAGTCACATAAAGACCATGTACTATTCTTCATAATAGCATCGTATTCTGCTTGCATAGCAGCCATCCAATTTTCTGAACTTTGTGCCTCATCAAATGAAACAGGCTCACTTTCATCGCACATACTAGAAACAGCCAATGCATAACAATCTGACGCATAAGAGGCACCATGAGAGCCAGAACGAGTGCGACTAAACAAAGGGGCATCCAACTTGCTGTCACGCAAAGTCTGCACCAGCCATCTAGGCATGTTCTTAGAGCCCTCAATCTCTTGTCTCTCATCCTCAAGTGCATCATGCACATCTGCATCAGATATAGGCTGATCTGTGCCATCATTTAAAACCTGCATAGGCTGAAAAACTGCCTCATGAGGTATTGCACTTGACTGTGCACCACTGAAAAGAGGCAATAATGTATCATAGACATCACGTGAGCTGATATCTGTCTCCTTAGTACATGAAACCAAGGGCTGAACTGCATCTTCCACAAATACAACATCACGGCTAACCAAAATGCGCTTTGTCTGTGGATGATACAAACGATAGCCTTTGCTCTCAGCACTATATCCAACAAAAATACATTTGACAGCTTTGTCATCCAATTTTCTGCGATGTTGCACAGGCACTAATGCATATGCCAGGCAACCAAAAACACGTAAATGGCCAACAGATGGCTGGCGGCTATGCCAAGCCTCATATGGAGTGACAACCTGTAATGCTTTGGTGGGACACCTGTTTAGTACATAAGTGGCACACATGACAGCCTCAAGCCAAAAACCATGTGGTAGACTTTGACTCTTAACCATACATCTTGCCATTTCCATGAGAGACCTGTTTTTTCTCTCAGCCACACCATTTTGCTGTGGTGTATACGGCACTGTACATTGGTGTTTTATCCCACGCTCAGCCAGAAATGCATTAAATTCTAAAGACATATACTCCCCCCCTCGATCTGAACGGAGGGTGCCCATCTTACTTTCTGACACATTTTCAGCCATAACCAAAAACTGTTTGAAGCACAAAAACACTTCGGACTTTGCCTTTAAAGGATATACCCATGCATGCCTGGTAAAATCATCAATGAAAGTCACGAAGTAAAGGTAGTTTCCAAATGATGGAGTTTGCATGGGACCACAAACATCACTGTGAACAAGCTGCAATCTGCGTTCAGCTCTCACTGATCCATCTTTGGGAAAGGAAGCACGCTGCATTTTACCCAATATGCAGCCCTCACAAACATGCTTGACAGGTGCCTCAAGCTTAGGCAAAGAAGACACCATTTCAGATTTCTGCAGGCGCAGCAAACTTGCAAAATTCAGATGACCAAAACGTGCATGCCACAGTTTTGCATTTGAAATAGCCTGCGTATCCATAATAGCACATGCTGAATCCTCTACACATTTGCCATCCATATTGAGCTTATACAGCCCTCGACATAGTGAACCAGATGCTACAATGATGTCACCACAAGAGAGATCATGAACAGTACATCTGTCATCCACAAATTTTACAACCAAACCTGTTTTGGCAAATGCGGAGACTGACAGCAGATTCTTTTTGATCCCTGGCACATACAATGCATCAAAAAGTGTAAAGGTGTTGCAATTTGCAACATTCAGCACAATCTGTCCAACTCCTTTAACGGGATAAGAGGAGTTATTGGCACAAGTGACAGTATTCCCTGTGGGAGCAGACTCAAGGAAAGTGAATAAACTGCGCTGCGAGGTGATATGCTTAGTGGCACCACTGTCAAAGTACCATACATCTGAATCTACTGCAGACATACATGTGTCATGCAAAGATGGGTCATAACTGCACTGCGCATTGAATGCCCATTCTGTATCTTGAACAACATTAGCAGATTCATTGTTAGAAGGAGAGGCATCTGCAACAGCCATACCAGCCTCTTTCTTCTTAGCCTCTTTCGCAGCCAGCTTAGGACACGCTTTGATGACATGATCATTTCCCTTACAGTACTTGCAAAATGTCTTCTGTTTGTCTCCCTTCTTCTCATCTTTGTCTTCCTTCTTTGGTTGCGCAGCATTTGCAGATTTCTGCTTACTAGAAGAAAAGCCAGCTTTACCTTTCCCGCTTCTCTGATTAGCAACGAAAGCTTGATCTGCGACACGCATAATATTCCTGTTTTGCCTTGACTGGTCTTCTTGCAGCAAAACAGAAACTAACTCTTCAAATGATAAGGCATTGGGATTGCCTTTCATCATCAAGCGAAGAGTGGAAGCAAAACCCTGATAAGAATCTAGTAGACCATTCAAAACAGTCTGCACAAGTGAACTGTCTGACAGGATTTCATCTGCAGAAATGAGCTGCTCTTTGAAATCCTTGATCTTTGTCAAAAAGCTATCCATAGAATCACCTTCGTTCATATGCTCACTCTCCAACTGTTTTCGGAGGTAAGCAACACGAGCCTCATTTCTTGCCTGATACAATGTGGCAAGTACATCCCAAGCATCCTTAGAAGTCCTGCAGGAGCGAATATGTGGGATAATGGTACGTTTGACAGACAGCGCAATCAAGGCATGAGCCTGCGCATCTCTACCATCCCAACGAATCTGCTCTGCTGAAAGTGGTGGTTCTCGAACAGCTGCTACAGCACTTGTGCCTGCACCATCATCAACAGTACCTGTTTCTGATGTGTTTGCAGCATTCCCAGCCACAATAGGACGTGCATCAATACCCTGCACAATGTTCCATAACCCCTTTACTACCAATACATGTCGCATCATATATGCCCACAATGGATAGTTGGTGCCATCCAACTTATCCTCAGCAGCCAACATGCGGAATACATCATTGTTGTCAGCCATGGCCAATGACTGTACTACTAGATGTAAATGCTGTCTGTAAGAGGTAAACCTGTATAAAATCGACCTGTGCTATGTAGCACAGCCCAAAACAGACGAATGGGCACCTGTCCTGCAGATTTTAATCTTGACAGAAAATCTGCACAGTAGGACGATTTTGCCTGCGCAGTACTTGGAATGCAAAAACGGAGGGCGAAATGACTTCAGATCAAAATTCTGAAACGAACAAGCCCTACGGGTTGCCCCACGGCATATACTAACCTGCAGACGCTCGTGAAACCTCGTCGCAATCGGAGGAGATGAAGCGGCAGGTGTCGGTGATGCTGCCCGGGAGGAGGAAGCCTGCTCTGATACCAATTGTTGGAATTAGGGTTGCAAGAATGCACACACAACTTCAAGAAGATGAGGAAGCTTGAGCACAACACAGTAGTGTATTATGAGTGCCAAAAATGAAAGATAACAAGCCCTAGAAGATAATGGGCGTATATACAATGCACGGGGGAAAAAACCTCCTAGTGAGGGAAAAAGTGCCCCGGCGGTCCTAAGTGTGTTCACACACATCACTACTATAATATGGTAAGCTTCTTTTGGCCTAGTCTAAAAAAGGATGTGCTTAATCATGTACGTCAATGTCTGATCTGTTAGAAAGTCAAGGCCGAGAGAGTAAAAATGTCTGGGAAGTTACATCCATTAGACATCCCCTAGATGAAGTGGGAATGTATCAGTATGGATTTTATTACTGGATTACCTTCAGTGCAATCAGGTTACAACTCCATCTATGTGGTAGTTGATAGACTAACCAAAGTTGCCCATCTAATTCCAGTAAAAGAAACCTACACTGCAGTGGATGTGGCCAAAGTGTTCCTCAAGGAAATCTTCAGATTGCATGGCCTACCCAGGAGAATAGTAAGTGATTGAGATCCCAAGTTCACGTCAAGATTTTGGACTGCATTTTTCAAAGCAGTAGGAACTTTCTTGGATCTCAGCACAGCTTACCACCCCGAGACCAATGGTCAATCAGAAAGGATAAACGAAGATATACTGCGGTCATGCTGTGGCAGGGAACCCAAGAAGTGGCTAAGTTATCTGCACCTAGTCGAGTTTGCCTACAATGCTTCTTATCACCGAAGTATTGGGATAAGCCCTTTCAAAGCTCTGTATGGACAAGATTGTTTAACTCCATTAACTTGGTCTGACCCTTTGATTAGGGTCGAGACGTCTAGACATATGCTTGACGACATGGAGCAGTAGATCCAATCAATTCGCAAAGATATAAAAGCTGCCCAAGATAGACAGAAGCAGTATGCAGATAAGAAGAGGTCAGACAGAAAATTCGAGGATGCAGATATGGTCTTCATTCGAGTACGCCCCAAAAGAAGTTCTCTATCTCTTGGGAAGTATAAGAAGTTATCCCCCCGATATTGTGGGCCATATCTAATTACAAACAGCCTACGAGCTTCCTCTGCCTCCTCATCTCAAAGTAAATAATGTATTTCATGTTAGCCTTCTTAAAAAGTATATACCAAGCCCAAATCATGTGCTTGATGAGATGAAATCTTAACTTCTTCAACCCAAGGGCAGATGGAACTCCAACCTGAAGAAATCCTTGATGTTCGAGAAAAGGTTCTCAGGAATAGAATTCTGAGAGAATTATTGGTTAAATGGAAGTTCTATCCTTTTGAAGATGTCACACCTGGGAGAAAGAAGCCGAACTGTTGCAGGATTAACCCTACTTTGCGAGATGAGGACATCTCGCATTTTTCAAGTGGGAGAGAATGTAAGATTCCTCCCCAGCCCCTCAAGATGTCCAGTATCAATTCCCTCTTCAGAATAATAAAAGATCTTGTTTCGACCTATTTTGGCTTAGAGAGAGGAAATGTTCTAGAGAGCGGTTATTCAGATTTTAGATATTTTTGGATGGAAAATATCTCTTCTTATTAAAATAAATTCCCCCGAGACAGAAGTTCAAAAAGATTTTCAAAAGGTGCATTAGAAATAATCTGTTCAAAAGGCCCTATCCTAAGGGTCCAGATTTTCTAAAAATTTTAAATTAAGGTTGTGAGGGGCTAATTAGATTCATCCAAATGTATGGAGGAGATAAATTGAAGAAATAAAGAAAATCCCCCCAAAAATGAGTAAATACTCACATAAGATGAAGAGACTAAGGACCAAAGGAAATACTAAAAAAATAAAAAGTTTTGACACCTCAAGAGTGGGGATTCCCCCTCATGAAGAAGGAGGTGCCTATTTCACATGTGTGGTGGAGTTTTAAATTCTCAAATATTGAGATATTTCATCTCTCCTCTCTCCTAATTCAAGTCTAGTTCCAAAAAGTAAGCTAAACTGACCCAAAAATGGTCAAAAATTGACCAAACTGATCTGGAAAATTCTAGAATCAGTTTGCTTGGTTAGAAGCTCACTTTTTCCTATAAATAAAAGCCTCCCCCTTTGTAGAAGCTTAATAGTGCTTTATGCACTGTTCCTCTACTCCACCCCCAGAGCCAAAAATAGTGAATTTATTGATAATTCATTAGTTTTTGACATTTCCTCTTCAAAAGAGTTGGTGGCCACTCTTGTTGTTGCAAACAAGAGTAGATCCCTCAAACCATCAAGCCAAAGGAAAGCTCACAGAAATTCAAGTAAGCTAGAAATCCTACTTTTTCTTTATTCCTTTTAATGGTTTTCTAGTTTTTGTTTTCTTTAAAATGAAAAAATGATGTTATGCCTTGCTAGAAAGGCTTTCCCCCTCTCTTCATTCTTAAATTCAGCCTTTCTTTATCCTAGATAAGTAATCAAATTGTTAGAATTAAACTTTCCATATTGTTTCTCTTTTAAAAGTGGAATTTGATTAGTTTAGAATGCTTTAAACCATTTGGGATAATTTTTAAGTAACTTGAGGATAGAAAAAATTAAAAAATGGTCAGCCATACAAAGGAGGTTATGGCAAAATTTTCTTAAATTTTATGAAACAAGTTTTATCTTTTATTATTCAAAAAGAGTAATCCCCACCATTTGTGTATTCTAAAAGTGTTATTTTCATTCTAGGCATTTAAAAAAATGCATAGTAGAAATATTTTTATTATAAAAGCGTTATTTCCATTAAAATTTAAATTCTATGCATAGAAAGATGCATATTGGTTATGTTTCTATTATAAAAGAGTGATTTTCATTAGATTTAAATTCTATGCATAGAAAGATGCATATTGGATATTTTTTTATTATAAAAGTGTGATTTTCATTAGAATTAAATGCTATGCATAAAAAGATGCATATTGGAAATAATTTTTTTATTATAAAAGTGTTACTTTCACCAATATTGATTTTTATGCATAAATAGATACATAAAAGAATTTTTTTTAATTATAAAAGTGTTACTTTCATCAAAATTGATTTTTATGCATAAATAGATGCATAAAAGAATTTTTTTTATTATAAAAGTGTTAATTTTATAACAAAAGTGTTACTTTCACCAATATTGATTTTTATGCATAAATAGATGCATAAAAGAATTTTTTAATTATAAAAGTGTTACTTTCATCAAAATTGATTTTTATGCATAAATAGATGCATAAAAGAATTTTTTTATTATAAAAGTGTTACATTCATCCAAAATTGATTTTTATGCATAAATGGATGCATAAAAGAATTTTTTAAATTATAAAAGTGTTACTAGTGTTACTTTCATCAAAATTGATTTTTATGCAAAAAGAATTTTCTTTTATAGAAAAGTGTTATTTCCATAAAAGTTGGATTTTATGCATAAATAGATGCATACAGAATTTTTATATCAAAATAAGAGTTCTCTTCAATCCTATGTTTAAATCCCATGAATATTGGTAAATGAATAAGTAAATACTCTGTGAGAGAAAATTCTACCGTTTCATATTCTCTAGGATGGTAATGAGAAAACTCAGAAAAACTATCGAAGTCAGAATTTAAGATAAATGGTTAATTTATTCCTCATAGGAATTCGTGATTAGTTTTGAATTCAGTTAAGTAAATACTCAATGAATGAAATTCAGTAAAGTAGTAATTAAAATATTACCCTTCGAGAAAGATAGTTCAGGAGAACCTTTCCAGACTCAAACCCTGAATCAGACTATGACCAAGACATAACTCCTTCGTCAGTTTCAAGAAAAGATGATGTGACCAGAAAAATTCAAGAAAAGATTATGTGACCAGTTCAGAAAAATTCACTCAAATCACCTACCGAATCTGAAACTAAGTTGAGACCCTTTGATTTTAATTTGAGAATCAAGGATACAGAATTCGAAGAATTCTATTTGGAATTCAGACTTGCGATCAGAAAGTCTTGGGATATGGATTTAAGATATACTCATTGGTATTCAAAAGAAACTCAAAACTGAAAACTTGCATAGAAACCATGTTTTCTTAAAGGACTGTCTTACGCTAGAATTCTGGAGGGAGCATTTGGTATATGTGTTTTTCTAAGGGAAGTTTGGTTGCAACAGATGGCGAGGAGTGTTCAAACGATGGCTCACACGGTAAAAACCTCCCAGGTCTTGACCAGCCTGGGTATGGTGAAAAATGGTGTGCTTCTGGTACGATGGGCGAGGGCCGACGAAGCGATCCCTGAGTGAAGTGCCAGGACACCTAAGGAGGATCCTGGAGGGTTCTGACCAGGCGATGCATGGGCTCGCGGTGCTTAGGACACCCATGCGTATGTCGTGGAAGATATATATATGTATGATGACCAAAAAGTTATTGTAATCTGTTACTGGGTCTTGTTGCTGACCTGCTGGTCTTAACGGAGAGTCCAGAGTGATACTGTTTTGTGAGAAACAAGGATTGAACAAAAATTTTGAGTTATGACATCTGTAACCAATGGATTGTTTTTAAAAGTTAAAGTTCAAAGAGGAGTGTGTGTGTGTATCTGTAAAGCAAAAGTTAAGAAAGGCATTCAATTATGGGTGGGTGAGTACTTGTTTGGTTCTACTAATTCCAATGGTTGGGTGAGTACTTGTCTGGTTCTACTAATTCCAGTGGTTGGGTGGTGGCTAACCCATGGGCCGGATGGGGGTAGGCTGGAATCAGTAGAGTTTTAATAATAAAATTGATTAATAGGAATACGCTTAGAACTCGAGTAGTTAAATAAAAGCCTAAAGACTTCTCTAATGAATAGATCAACAGATGTGCCTGATTCAATTAGAAAAAAAGCATTGATCCCTTCAAGTTAAGCCTGTAATAGTTTCCCTTCTATCTGGTTTATTTAGATGAAGGTTAGTTCAGTATCTTGACCTCGTTAGAAAAATTCGTTAAGAAAATAAATGGTGGAATCATCCCCGTATTATTCCAGGCATGGGAATTTTTCCTGGTTTCGATTTTCAGAATGACCACCAGCTTAGTCTTGTGCCCGGACATTTGAGGGCGAGGCCCCGAGTGGGAAACCCTACCCCGTGCAAGAGGGAGCTGCTTTCGCTGCTGCTGCCAGCTACCGAGAATCCTGTGTGCGGAGGGGACAGTTGGGATCCCACAATATCTATTTTTTTTAAAAAAATCCTTTGTTTGTAAGCATTGTTGTATCATTGATAAAGACTTTAAATGAACAATGTGTAAGGCCTGTAATTAAGGAACTTGTTTATTTATGTCAAACAATGTGGTAGGATTAATTAGAAAATAAATTGACGTGTGAGTTGGGTGGAAAGTGGGAGGATGGAATGCCCTGATTGCAACATCATATGGACGGGTGGACCTTTCCAATAAATTAATTAAAGCTCCACGTTAGATAAATAAGTTCCTAGGCAACCCTAGTCTAGAGGACTAGGTCAGCGATGTGTCTTGCATAGATGAGGAAAAAAGCGTTGTTTCTAGAAGTCAAGAATAGAGGTTTCCCAAGTTAAGGTCGATCACTCTATGAGTGGCCTGATTTTAGAAATGCTTTAGAAAGACCACACTCCCCCTATGGGATAGAACTAGGTCTTACCTACTAATCATGTCCTTGTATCGTACATGGTCAAGATGTCAACGAGTAGGAAATTATCCCAAGTTAGACTTAGTAGACTATCTTGAAGGTTTCCCCTATTTAGGAAGGGGGAGACCTTACAATTGGTATCAGAGCCGATCACTTGTTATTTAAGATTGTTTTGGAATATAAGTTTTACCTAATGCTGCTTTATAAAATAACTTGCTAGAACAATTTGGATTGGTGATTGAATGATTGTAGGGAGAGGGTGACGCCTATTCGAGATTCTTAGTTTTCCAGTGCATTCCAAATGGCTTTTCACTCTTCAAATTTCGATTTCCATGATACCGTGGTGCAGATACTTGAGAGATTGGCCCTCCCTCATTCCCCTCGTATCCAAAGAGGGTGGGGTAGAGATCAGCTTTGGTATCGCGGGCTGAGGTGTTTTTTCATGAGAGCAATCCAAATTGGGAACATCACCACCACCGATTCAAAGCGGATTTGTCGGATCGAAAAGTTAAAGATGGTCCATTTATTTTGGTTCGTGGTTGGTACCTCCAGGCCCCCGACAACTCTGTGACCATAGATGGAAATTGCATACCACTGGACCACTGGGTAAATGACCAAGTAATGCAGGTCTTACTCGCACGATAGAGTAGCCGTTTTAGGACATAGCCAATCCAAAGTCTACCACCCTTACCACCATCAGTCTTCCATGTCTTAAAAACTATGTTGGAACCCCCATATTTCACCTATGTGGACCGCTCTAGTCTCATTTCTAGTTGAGCCTAGGATTTTCTTTTATGATGAATAAGACTAATTATATTAGTCTCAAACCTTTGTAATAAAACTAATATTTGAGAAATATAAGAATTTCAAAGTTTTACTTTTAAAATCATGAGCATAATGTAAAGTATGAATCTTGTAATCCTAAAATTTAATCTTACGATGATGGCCAGGATTATCAGCCTCCACTCCCCAATGCGCTATATACAGATGTCCAGGAGAAGAAGCTCCTACTTATTAGAAAATTCAACCTCCCTCCTTTAAGGGAGAAGGTTCAAAGATTGAGAAGAATGTTGAGGTTTGGATCGAAGCAATGGATGATTATTTCTCAGCTGCCAGTATTGGAGCGGCAAACTAGTCCATGCTTGCATGATTTTGCCTCACCAAGGGTGCGAAACTCTAGTGGAAGCAATGGTGCTGTGAAAAGGGAGTCACCAAACACTCCCAAACATGGGAGGATATCAAGCAAGCTATGAAGAAATGATATCTCCCGCCATCTCATGAATCCATCAAGATGAATGAGTTTTTTAGTCTCAAGAAACTCAGTTTAACCTTGGAAGAATACTATTCTAAATTCATCACTCTCCAAAAGTATGCCCTAGCCATGACGACTTCCCAGCAAGTGGCTCGTTTCGGCCAAGGCTTGAATCAACCCTTGGATTCCCACCTCGAAGCAATGAGACCAAGCACATTCCAAGATGCTCTTATACGAGAAAAGCTTCTTGTGAAAGAGTTGAAGTCTAGTAAAGCTAAGCCTCAGAAGAGATCTTACCCTAAAGCAAACCCTAAAGATCAATCTTACAAGAATCCCGAAGAGAATGCTCCCTACTACTACAACCAAGGGTGGCAAACCAACTCCTTTGTTCCCCGCTCGTATGCTGCTTCTTCTAGAGAGGCCCCTCTCTATTTCGAATGCAATGAGCCGGGACACTTTAGGGCCAACTGTCCCAAGCTAGCATCATCTTTTCCTCAAGTGGTTGAGCAAATCAAGGTCATGGAACCCCCACCCACCAAGGTGCAAGAGGTGGTAGACGTGGCAAAGGCCGCAGAGGAGTTTCTCACACTGCGTGTGCTATAAGCAAAGAACCAACTCTAGAGATAGCTGAAGAATAACATGCCACCGTCCATGTGGCGATAGAACATCAAGGTCCAAATCAACAATTTGGTGTTATTTAAACCCCAACCACTCATTATGGTAAGCCATTCCAACTTTTGATTGATTGTGGTAGTACCCATTCATTTCTTTCTCCAAGGTGTTTACAAAAATTAAACTTGGGTCAAAAACTAGCTAGAGGCCATTTTAGAGTCCTGACCTTAGGAATTTATGATGGGATCCTTGGGATGGACTGGTTAATTGCAAACAATGCTAGTATTCAATGTAACCAGGGTTGTATCACTTTTAAAAATGAGCATGGCCAAGTAGTATTAGATTAGGGGAAGACAGGTAAACCTAATTCTAGGGTAGTCAAGCAGCCAAAGCATCTTCTCAAGGAAGCACGTAGGGAACAACAAGTTTTCCTAGTTAAAATCAACAAAGCTACTGAACCTAGTAAAGAAATAGAACCCTCTTGGCTCCAAGAATTCTCTAACATCTTTCTTGAACGAGCTTACAAGCTACCGCCCCCTCGAGAAGTTGATCATGAAATCGAGGTGATCCTTGGTATTCAACTTGTCTCAAAAACACCCTATAAAATCTCTCTTCGTGTGGTGAAGCCATTGAACTTAAGGAGCAACTTTCCCAACTCATTGAGCAAGGATTTGTATGCCCCATCAGCTCTCCTTGGGGAGCACCCGTTCTTTTCCAAAAGAAGAAGGACGGCACTCTTCGTCTCTGCATAGATTATAGGGGGTTAAATCAAGTCACTACAAGAATAAGTATCCTATCCCTCGATCGACAAGCTTCTCGACAAGCTTCATGGGGCCAAAGTTTTTGAAAAAATAGACTTAACGTCTAGGTACTACCAGATCAGAGTCAAGAAAGCAAATATACCCAAAACAGCTTTCAATACGCCACTATGAGTTTACTGTAAGGGTTAACCAATGCTCCTGCAACCTTCAACCACCTAATGCAAGATATATTACATCCCTACTTGGATGAATTTGTGCTTGTTTTCTTTGATGACATCTTAGTATACTCCAAGTCAGTGGAAGAGCATGAGGAGCATGTGCGTAGAGTTCTACAATTGCTATGCAAACATAAACTCTATGTTGGATTCATTATCTCCCAAGATGGTATCTCATCAGATTGAGTATGTTGGATTCATTATCTCCCAAGATGGTATCTCAGTAGATCCCGCCAAGATTAAGGATATACTAGATTTTATCATAGATTATGCCCTGGTAGTTGCACCCTTGATGGATCTTCTTGAGAAGAGTTGCAAAATAGTGTGGTTGTTGCCAATCCATCAAATCAGCTTTGATCAACTCAAAGCCATCATTACCTTAGCGCCAATCCTGAAACTTCTTGATTTCACCAAGGAATTTGAAGTTGTTAACTGATGCCAGTAGTCTAGCACTTGGTGGTGTCTTAGGACAAGAAGGAAGACCAGTGGCTTATACTTCTCACAAGCTAAAGCAATATGAAGCAAATTATGCCACCCATGATTTGGAGCTCTTAGCAGTTATTCATTGCCTTAAATTATGGAGACATTATCTCTTGGGGGCGAAATTTCGCATGGAAGATGTGAGGGTTCTATGAGGAGCTCTGGTTGATGTAAGAAGATTGAGGCAAATTGGAGGTAGTGTCCGAGGTTGCACTGCAAGATTGTGTATGCTCATCTCACTGAGCATGTTAACCAGCTTGTTCATGCCTAAGGAGTAGGCAGTTCTACTAAGCAACTATTATCCATCTGCATCAAAGAAAGTAGAGAAGAGAAAGAAAGAAGAGCATAGGCGCATGTAGCTTACCTAGTACAGAAAAGTGTCTTGAAGCAACAACACCATCAGCAACCCACTGATCTCACTCTTATGTAGCATTGAACAAGAGAGATGGTGATGGCACAGGCCAAAACAGAGCTCGAGGCGCAGAGAGCAGAGCATGGCTCATAGTAATATTGAGGGAAGGCACGAAACAGTTCGAGCAACAACAGTAAGAAGGCGCCGTGATCTCGACAAGCAAGGGGGGACCTAAAAAAAAGAGAGCTCCCACAATTAGCCACGTGGCAAGCCAAGAAATCAAGACAAGCAACTCAAATAGACTAGAGTTTTGGTGGATTACACTATCGCCTGTAGGAGCCTCGTCCTAGACAAACACCTTTACTACTTGATGTATCACCTCATTGGCAACACACTAGCAATACGTGGCCAAGACAAATCTACATATTGACACAACATTGTCATCTATATATATATAGATATATTTTATTCCTTTGCATATTAACTCTATTCAAATGCATCGTGTCATCAAAGTTTGTATGGAAGGCTTACATTTGTTTGGCTTTTGTGATGCAAGGAGTGTGAAGTATGGTTTCAATAAGCTGAGAGGGCAAGTATCCTACAACAATAGATCGTAACTTTATGGCATTTTAGAATGTTAAGAATCAATCACTAAAGTTAGGCTTTAGATTATTCTTACAGTTTCTTTTTGTGGTTCGGTCAAATAGATCCTTCTCCTAATGCGTGATCCCACTCGGTGGATCTAGCTATGTAATATAAGAAAAACAAGAGAGGGACTTTACCCCTTTCTTCGATATATTGAAACCCTCTCCGTACACCCCCTTCCCTTCTCTCTCTCTCTCTCTCTCTCTCTCTCTCTCTCTCTCTCCCCCTTTGTCTCTATGTGTGTCTCTCAATTTTTCCATAGGGTTTTAAACTTTGGTATCACTGAATCACTAATAAAAATAGGAAGTAAAGAGGTTTAGTTTATGTGAAAGGTTTCCAACAAGACTAGGTGTTCCCTTCGTGTGGTATTGTTGCATGACAACCTATTGTGTTAGTGTAGTGGTCTTTTGCACTATTTATATGTGGTACACTAGCCTTCTATTTTGGTTAAATTAGCTTCAAAATTTGGATAAGCTTAGCGTTTGAAGCCCTAAGTTTAGTGTAAGTAACCTTACCAAGCTCCCATTTGCACTTAACTACAACCTTTGATATATTATATATGATATGCACACCCATTGGCTTTTAAACGCCTATTCACATGGCACTACACAAAACCAACATAATGGAAAATACACACACTTGGGAATATTCACATGGATGAGAAACACAACAAAAGTGCTTTCTTGAAGTATAATATTTGGTAACCACAAAAAAATACTTGTACTAACAAACACATGAGAAGGTTGTCTCTACATTGGTGGACACCTAATAATAATATGGAAAAGTTACTATTTATGTTCTTGTAACCACACACATTGTCTCTAATTTGAGGGGAGGCATTGGAAATACAATTTGGTCAATGCCAAATTGTGTGTAATGTCTCATATGAACTAGTCTCTAGAAGGGGTTGGCTATATCTAGAAGGATAAGCACATGCGTAAGTGTTATCTTGGAAAGGTGACAAACAGGCTAGATGCATATGAAAGACAAAAGCATGCTGTATGTATAGTCTCTACTATAAAGGCAATGGGTGATGCTAAGCTGTGGCATGCACGCTTTGGTCACTTGAACTTTGGTAGTTTGCTATGTTTGCATAAGTATGACATGGTGTCTGAGCTGTCACATCTTGAAGCCCCTATCAAACATGTTTGTGAGGGTTGTATTCTTGGAAAAATGTAGCGAGCATCATTTCCCAACGATGGTTCAACTAGAGCTATCCAAAAATTACAGCTTATGTATGTGGTTCTATGAGGACATCATCTATTAGGGGCTACCTCTATTTCGCTTCATTCATTACTTAGGTATATCCATTGAAACAAAAATCAAAGGTTTTTATGTGCTTTAAGCACTTTGTTTCTATGGTTGAAAATGTTTCTGCATGTAAGATTGGTACCCTGTGTACTGATCGAGTTTCATGCATACATGGTTGATCATGGATAAAATACCAATGTACTGTGCCCTATACACCTAAGCAAAACGGTGTATCTGAATGCAAAAACAAGTCTCTCATGGAGATGGCACATTGTATGGTCAAAAGTCAGGAGTTACCTCATGGTTTTTGGCTAGTAGTCATGTGTGCAACATATGTTTTGAACAAGTTTCCAACAAAGGCCTTGTATACAATTATGCCTTTTGAAGCTTGGAATGGCAGAAATCCCTGTGTGGCTCACTTAGGCATTTTTGCTTGTCTTGCTTATGTATTTATGCTTGAGAAAATTTGTAAAACAAGCTTGATGATAAGGTTGTTAAATGTATTTTTATGGGGTACAGATCAGAAAGTAAAGTCTACCATCTCTATCATCCTGCTACCAAGCGGAATCTTGTGAGTAGAGATGTTGTATTTGTGGAAGATGCAATTCAGCCCTTGCTTGTGTATAAAAAATAGCAAAATGTATGTTCGGAGGACATATTCATCACTCTCCTTCCATTGTGTTCGGAGGACATATTCATCACTCTCCTTCCATTGTTCAATGTAGGACACATTGATGTAGAGCATTTGGGTACTCAAGGAATGCTGTAAATCAGCCCACATAGGCTACAAATTAGCATGTTTTTCACCCCACAGATTAGCCTATTGATGAGGCAAATGTGGATGATGAAGTTGATGAGGAAAGAAGGGAAAATGCGGAGTCAAAAAGTATGCCAAAATGGCTAGTGTAAACACTACCTGCTGATAGCAAATTGGCCACTCCTTTGCCTAGCATAATGCATGCAGATTCTCATCATGCATCTCATGTTGATGCACGGCATGCTCTTATTGCCAGTTTATGTAATGAAGAGAAACGTGTCTCCTTTGATGAAGTAAAGGAATTTGAAAATCGGATGAGTGCTATACAATCTGAGTATGATTTGATACTAAAAAATGATACATGGGATTCGGCAAACTTGCCTCTTAACAAGAATGCCATTGGTATGAAATGGGTTTACAAGCTCAAACGTAGAGCGGACGGTAGTGTGCTGAGCGATACAAAGCTAGGATTGTAGCAAAGTGTTATGCACAAGAGAAAGGCATTGACTATGGTGAAATCTTTGCACCCACATGTCGTATGACTACCATGCGAAATATCATTTCATTATAGCACATAAAGGTTGGAATGTACGCCAGTTGGATATCAAAACTGCTTTCTTGACTGGAGATTTACATGAGGAGGTCTATGTATCTTAGCCTTGTGGTTTTTTTAAGAAAGCTCAGGAATAAAAAGTATGCAGAGCATGGTACAAAAAGATACATGCATACTTGGTTACTTGGTTGCACAGGGTTTTTGCAACATCCCAAGTGATAGTACCCTGTATATTAAAAGGACTAAGGAAGTTTTATTGGCCATCGTGTTATATGTTGATAACATGCTACTCACACACCCTAATGATGATCATATTTTGGCTTTTATAGCTGGTTTAAAGGTCTTTTGAGATGTCAGATCTTGGACCGTTGCACTATTCTTTGGGCATTGAGTTTTGGCAACATAATGATGGCATTGTTATGCTATAGATGAAATACATAGATGTATTATTGAAGGGGTTCAATCTTGAAGACTGTAAACCTGTGGCTACACCTATGGAGCCGAGTTTATGACTAAGTCTTGAAGATGCAGGTGACCCTTTTGATGCACTTGTATCAAGAAGTTGTTAGATGCCTTTTTTTGTGTAACACTAGGCTTGACGTTTAGTATGTGGTCTCAATATTGAGAAGATTTATGTATAGCCCAGGCACAAAGCATTGGTAGTCTGTCAAATGGGGGTTCTGTTACCTAAAGGATACCAAGCACTTTGAATTATTTTATCCCAAGGGTATTAAATCATAACTGTATGCATTTACAGTTCTGTATGCACTTATGACACACGAGTGTCCATAAGTGGTTTTTTGCTTTCGCCTTGGTGATTGATGTATATCATAGCTCGATAAGAAGCAATCCGCAGTTGCCACTTCTAGCTATGAAGATGAGTACAAGGCTGCATTTACATCTACAGCTGAGTGTGTTTGGCTCAAGAGTCTTATTGCCAATTTGGGTATTGTCCTCAACCACTACCATCTTTAGTGACAATTAGAACGCAATGGCAATTGCGAGGAATCTAGTTTTTCATGTTCGTACAAAGCACAATGAGGTGCACTATCAGGGAGAGATGCTCTTTAGGGGAAATCAGCTTGGCTTATATGTGAACACAAGACAACTTGCCCTTGACCCGTGTGCTTACTTTCCTTACTCACAAGAAGGTTGAGGGACCGACACAACAAGGTGTCCCTCACTATCTTAGTAGACAAGATTCCTTTTGGACGACACAATGAAATTGGTATAAGCCTTTAACTAATGATCTCCTAATTGCACGATGATGGACGAGTTTCATTGCATCCACATGCTCTCACAAAGATTCTTTATCATGCCATCAGCAAAGACTCTCCACCCCCTATGCCTCACCTAACCCTTTCCCAACTCATGACGTAGTGTCTCTTTGTGACAACCCCAAGCCCCAACTTCATCTCGGAAGAGGTAAAAGCAGGACACATTCCAAAACCCATCCATTTCCTTGCCAAGACTAACCATGGAGGAACATTCAACCTCTAGCACAAGCCCAATGACACAATCCCTATCCCTATTCCACTCAAGGAGAATCTCCTATCAGATCCGTTTGAGCCATAATAATTCTTTGCATCGGCACATCCGGGTGCCCAAACCAAAGATGCCCATCAAGAAAGTTACCAAGTTTCCCATAAACAGGCTCCTCCCACCCTTTTCAAATTTGTCACCCACGCCTACATCATTCCAACCTCTACCACATCCGGCTTCAATTGACCTTCCACCTTTGGGACCATCCCATACCCACCTCTGCTAAACTCTCAAGGATGCCATAGATTGGTCTCTCATGGACCATCTCATCCTATAAAACTTAGCCCATGACATTTCAACTCACTTCAAAACTTGGCACTCACTAGTGGATTGAGCTTATTAGTAGGCCATCTCGATGAGACATCGTGATGGGGACTACATCATTACCATTTTCATCATAGAATTGGGTACCTCCTTTGAGGGAAAAAGTGTCTAGGGTTACAAGGATATGCATCCAATTCTCCTGATCTTCATTGTCTCTAACAAGTTTACAGTTATTACGTCATCATCCTTGAGACCTCTTTCTCTCCTCTATTTAAGGTTGAACAGGTGCACACCTGCAACCTAGGATTCAGATGAGTTGGAAGATGTATCTTCCAAAAAACTATGTGTAGTAGAATCTGAGCCTAGGTCATCAATTGGGGTACCTTGAAGGTGTGGTCTCTTAGATCTACTAGTGTGATGGTTCCTTCTTTGCAAGGATAAAGAAAGTCAAACACCTAGTCATGAATTAGCATCAATTGCCTCATGAAAGGTCTGCCATGTATTACCACTGCCATTGTGTGTACATAAGTTAGTCTACAAGAGACTAACTCCAGGTCTTCTACAAGCCACATGGGATTCCCTAAGTTTCCATTCAGCAAGTTCGAGTACCGTTTTTGTGGGCTTGAGAGGTTTATAGCCCATCTCTTCCACATCTCTTTTTGTGGGCTTGAGAGGTTTATAGCCCATCTCTTCCACATCTCTTTTGTGAGAACACTCACCCCTGCACCACCATGGAGGATGGCTCCAGTTTTGACTTCATGCATAGCAATGGGTAAAGTTGTGTTCATATTATCATTCTCACAATACTTGCCTATCTTATTGATAGGGATTTTTGGGTAGTTCTCTTTCGAGATAACAGCTGTTGTGGGTTCTTTTTGAGTCTTTGGTAGCATTGGCCAATTTTTTAGTCCTAGCCAAGCTACATCCTCCCACGCTCCTTGAATTTTCTCAAGGTATTCACCCATAGCTATAAGTGAGTGGAGTAGACAAGATAGCTTGCATGGTTGTAGTATCTCGTTCTTTTTTTCGAGGGCACACTTGCTAATAGTATTTTCATCTGATTCCACATACGAGGGTAAGGTAAGAAGGGATCTAGGTCAATCTTCATTCATCTCTTTGTCTGTAACTCACCTCGTGCGGGCTATCCTTTCTCGTGGACATGTTCTCTCACAACCTTGAGGTTCTTGCATCAAGGTTGTTAACTGGACAGGATCCAAAGTGATACATCCAGATTAGTTGACCAATGCATCTAACACCATGTAACTACTTGTCATGTCTGGATACTCATTGAAAAATTAAGTGGAAATGTTTTCTTGTCATAGTTTCTAGTTCCATAACTCTCATTGGAGTCACTCTGGGTGGGGTTAGTTGGGGTGGCAATACCATTGGTGGGGGTATGCCCATTGCAGGATGGGGATTCCTTACCCATGGTCTTGGGTTGGCCTATACTATAGGCTGATCTCTCTGATTATCTCCTGCTATGGCATTGGCTAAGGGAGGGGCTGGTAGAGCTAATGGGGTTGGTGCAATTGGTAAGGTTGGTAGAGCTAATGGGGCTGGTAGAGCTAATGGGGTTGGTACAATTGGTAAGGTTGGTTTAAGAACTTCTCTCACACGTTCTACTACTGCGTTCACCAAGTATTCTTGTTGCATTGGTTCCTCACCAATTGTTATTGGCAAACTTTTGTTGGTCCCTTCAATTTTGGCACTCACCCCCACTGATTTGGTATGTCCTAAAGAAATACTATCCATGAAGTTATCATTAATGTCTATCACATCTAGGTAGCACTCCATAAAGGTTCTATGCTTTTTTTCATATAGGGCATCATGTGATCTTTTTCCAAGAGTTTTTGAGTCCCAAACTTAGAAAAAATCTTGTCCTTTTCCTTGAAAGAGATATAAGAAAGGTTCACACAGGTAATCCAAATCTCATCGAACAACATGAGCTCAAGTGTCGGGATTGGTCTCTTAGGAACCATCTCACTAGTAGTGGGTCAAGCTTATTAGTAGGCCATCTGGTTGAGACATCCAATAGCTACATCCTATGGCAACAACATAAGCTCAGGTGTTGGGATCGGTCTCTTAGGGACCATCACTAGTGGGTCAAGCTTATTAATAGTAGGCCATTTAGCTGAGACATCCACCAAGAACTACATCCTCTAGCTCAAGTGTTGGGATTGGTCTCTTAGGTACCATCTAATCACAGGACCCAGCCCATGACTTTTCAACTCCCCCAAGAATTTCATGGACCATCTCATCCTACATGACACTTAAGACCACCAAGATTGCGGGCAAAACCTAGGCACATGAAGCCTGGGTGAGCTTAAGCAAGCTAAAGCTGAAGAAGCCCAACCGTCCTTATGGTGGCTAACCAATTTGTAAAGGAGTGTGACATTGCCCTCATAGAAACCAAAGAGGAAACCAAAGACCTCACCAAATTCCATGACAAGAAAAACTAAGCCATGACCAAAGGGGCCCTCATCACCTTGGAAGCACACCGATATCCATAAAGCTAGACTTCTTTCCTTGGGACAACCAAGTTTATGCGGGAGATTGCTCGCGGTCTTTGCAAGGGAGGTATCTTCAAAGCTCTCATCTAAACCATTTTCAATAGTCACGACATTATTGTCCTTGATAATTGATCGTACATTACATTTCTGAGTGCTCTTGGATGCTTTCTTCTATTATACCTGAAGTTCTGCGCCTTTAGCCATTTTAAGGGGTACTATAGCCTTTGGGGCTTGCACCTTAAGCTCTTTTGTTACTTGATTCGAGAAGGTGAAGATTGATTGGCAACCTTAGATGTTCCCTTGGTTGCTACCCTTATCTTATCTTAGAGCCTTGTGATGGCTCCATTGCCACAAGGCTCGTCATGGCCTTAGCGGACGCCTTTGCCGCTTGAGTTTTCTTCCCAAATGAATAATCCCTCCTTGCACATTGAACAAGTTGAGATTTGTCAATGCGGTAATAGGATGATTCTACCATGGGGGCATTTGTCACTCTGTTGGGAAAATCCTTGTAAGCATGGTCAAATCCACACTTATAACATGTGCCTCTATAAGGAATTGGGGTTTGGCAAGAGAATCAGAGTTGGCAGCTATATTCACAAGGCTCTCTCATCACAAGAGAAGTTATAAGCGAGGCTTTGGTCTTGGGGATTGATCAATCATCCACATGATCTCTGCACATGTTCACATCATCAGTAGAGGGGAATATATAGCTATTTATGAGGTAGCGATGTGTGGATGTAGGCTAACAATGGGCCGAGGCAAATTTTCTCTCATTATGAGGTTTTCCCCCCCGAGCATGTATACACTCTCTTATGAGAGAGTGTGTATGTGACCTTATCATGTCACTTCACTTGTACTTCACTCATTCTCGTCAATCTACTTTGAGTGTTGTGATTCTCTATATCTTTTCTTACTTCTTCCTACACCTATTTGTGTGTTGCTACCTTTGTCTCTCCAAAACAAAGGGGACATTTTCTGATTACCATTAACTGGGGTTGTTAGGCTGCTTGTTATGGGCATGGTTAGCTTGGGCTAAACCCGACTCAGGATTGCCACCAACAAATGTTTGACACATTAAGGCTTCCAACACCAAATGTTTGAAACATTTGGTATTGGATATGGTTAGCTTTTGGGCTAAACCTAGCTTAGGATTGACACCAAATGTTTGAGACATTACTACATCCGACATGGTTTGATCACTTCTTGAGGCAGAGCCAACCTTGAGGTTCCTGTTCCTACTCTCGCTCCTTCACTTGAGCTTCACCCAAAAACATGGTGATTTATTATGCATTTCACTAAATTTATGGTGCTGTTTATAGAGCCAATTGGTGAATCTAGAGCTTAGAGAATTGTTGGGTGACTTTTGTTTCCAAGTGTTCCAATGTTCCTCCACTTATGTTTGCATTCAGTTGTCTCATTTCTTCCCAAAGCTTCCCACTAGTTTAGCCTTCTTAATAAGGGAGCACTTTTTGAGTGCTAGTCGTTTGATAGGATCAAAGGCTTTCACATTAAAGGTATCTAGTGCTCATAAAGTAGGTTTGAAATTGATTTCAGACATGTTTATTTTGCTCAAGCCACAAAATATTAAAATACTATTTTTTTTTGTTAGGGTCCTCACATCTCTAGGTTCATGCCTCTAGAATCACATATACATGTTTATGTCTACAAGCTCACGTCTACTAGTTGATGTCTTTTATGTATGAACTAGGCTCATGAAATTTTATAGCCTTACTAGGGCCCTTTTTTTAATGAAATAGGCCTGATTAGGGCCTAAAATTTTATGAAATATGCCTATAGTAGGCTTGGTGCGTAATTATTGGGTCATAATTGTATTTTAATATCCTAGTAATTGCAAAGGACATGAATTTTCCTTGGAATGTGTAGCTAGTATAGATTGTATGACAAGAAAATCCCTCGGGGGGGGTCACTCACAAAAAAATATGAATATCACGTGCGTTCAACAGAAGCATATTTTTAATTTATGAAACTTACAGAAATATATTTACATAAGGGTATGATTTAATTTTTTTTTAAAAAAATTTACATATTCATAAAGAAAAGGGGATATTATATAGATAAAAAAATTCACAGATAAGGGATTTAAAATATAGGCCTTGAACGCACGCGATAGGGGTATTCTACATATAGTGATCCCCCCGAGGAAAATCCTTAAAGGACATGCGTACATATAGCCTTACAAGCCTTTAAGGTAATAATAATTGGTTGGTATAATATTATGTATACCTACCTCTAGAGTCACATCGTGTGTGGGCTATTCATGCCTCTAGACTCACGTCTATTGACTAGTCATGCCTTTAGACTCACGTTTGTTGACTACTCATGCCTCTAAACTCACAGCTCACGTGTCTAGACTCACGGCTTGCATGTCCAAGATCATGGCTTACACCAATGTGTGTTGATTCACGTGTTTGACTTATGTCTTTTTTTGCTAGACTATGGGCTCATGTCTCTTGACCCGACAACCAGTTTTGGCTTGGTTTTAGAGTGTTTTGAGTTTTTTTGGACTTTGATGGGGAGTGATTAAGGATCTTAATCTTGGTGAATGGTGGTTATACAAGTAATTAAGTGTTTTTTAATTTTAAACAAAATACTTTGCCTCCTTCTAAACTACCAATTAAAACAATGCATGAAAAAATATGAAATGCATGAACAAAAATTATCTGTTCCACTCTAATCCACACCTAATGGAGCTTAATGCTTATATTTCAGAGTCGATGATTACACTCCTAATCAGAATTGCTAAGCTATTTCTTGTATGAAATCCAAGCCTTGTGGGCTCCAAAATACTAAGAACCCAAGATGTGAAACTAAATTGCCCTAATGCAACAAGCATCAAACCAACACTAAGAACACATCTAGGGCTCCAAAATTGTATGTTTTTGAAAGTACGACCTCCGTATTGATGTGAAACTAAATTGCCCTAATGCAACAAGCATCAAACCAACACTAAGAACACATCTAGGGCTCCAAAATTGTATGTTTTTGAAAGTACGACCTACGTATTGATGCATGGAAATATTGGGTGATCTTAATAGCTTGGAATAATGGAGCTAAGTGCTAGGCTAGTGTCTGTCAATGGTGCCAAATATGTTCAAGTAAGAGATTAACTTAATCAAGAGATTAACTTAGTTAAGAGATTAATGGATAAACATAGCTAAGTCCTAGGCTAGTCTCTGCCAATGGTGCCAAATATGTTTAAGTCAAGAGATTAACTTAGCCTTTGTGCTGAATTATGTTTAAGTCAAGAGATTAACTTAGCCTTTGTGTGCTGAATTATGTGTGATTGAGCCTTGCCTTAGAGCCACAATGCAACTTCCCCATGTGAGTGCACTAGCTCTTTGTCACGTCCTCACTTTGTTGTCACATTGGAATACCCCTTTGCC